>NC_056740.1:359953924-360253924 GCF_019279795.1 Protopterus annectens
TGCCTTGCAACCTGATAGAGTTTTTGTGTCATCTGCTGAGTCACTTTCCAGAAGCTGGTAGAGTGTCTCTGATGCCTTGTTCTTTGTTATTGTATCCGCTCTCTTAACCTCTTTGTTAGTCAGCCAGTATTCCTTCTTAGATTGGTCCATCTTTTTTCCCTTTCCCATTCTCCCACTTTTTTCTGCACTCCTCCTTGATTTTGTTGACCTCCTGGATTTCTGCATTCCACCACCTGCTTTCCTTATGTACCTTATTTCCATACCTGTGTTGGCAGTATATGTGTTCTGTAGTTCTCACACATGCTATTTTGAAGATGCTGCCATTCTTCTTCTTCAGCTCCAGTGATTTCCTGTTCTACCTGAGGTGCTAGAACCCTGAGTATTTCCTTGAACCCTTGCGCTTCCTCTTCAGTTAATTTCCAAGTCTTCATCTTAGTCTCTTTTGACCTTACAGCATTCTGTGACCACTGCTTCCAGCTGATTGTGGTAACCAGTGATTTAGAGTGTAGGCTGACTTTGCAATCACTGATTCTACCTCACTGCCTTTTCCTTAGGAGGAACTCTGCCCGAGTTGCATGTTGGCCACTCTTGCATGGGACCTTGTGACTGTTTGTCTCTTGCTGAACCATGTGTGGCTGCCATCAAGCCATTTGGCAGACATTTGTCTAGAAAGGCCTGCCCTTTATTCCTATTGCTCCAACCATGTGGACCCAGACGGTCCTTGTTTCCTGTTGTCTGTCCCAATATGCGAGTTCAGGTCCTCCATTATCAACACTAACTCATGTGTCTTACTTTATCCAGCAGTCCCTGCAGCTGCTGTCTGAATGCCCTCTTTTCCTGGCTGTCACAACCTTGCTGTGGGCATATGCTGAGATTATGAATACTGCCCTATCATTACACTCGAGTCTTATTGCTCTGAGTCTGTCAGTAATTCTGATGACATTCCTCACTATCTTCCGAAGCCTCTCCCTCACCACAGTTCTCACACCTTTTCTAGTCTGTCCTTTCCCTAAATAATAGACTCTGGATCCCAAGCCAAGTGGTTTTGCTGCACCAAACTTCCGTCTTGCCTCCTAGATACAGAGGATGTCCAGCCTCCTCCATTCCATTATGTCATCAACTTCCAAGCTGCATCCTGTCTATGAACCTATATTGTGTGTAGCAATCATTAGTTCATGTTTGGTTTGGCAGATTGATTAGTTTTACATTTAGCTTTTGTTCAACAGAACTATCTCAGGTGTAACCCAAGCGGGTCAAATGGAGACTGGCCAGCCAATTGCTTATTGACCCAGGGCTTGACAGGCTATATGGTGGGTACACAAACTCTGCCCAACTGAGGGAACGTAGACCCCTCTCACTTTTAGCATGGGCCCCTGGCGTATGTCAGAGTAGGCCGGGTTCTCACCTCACTTATCACCAGCAAATACCCATGCACATTTTTATCGACATTAGTCAATGTGACCAAATCACCTAGAGACAAATTTTACACCATTGAGTATCTATCCCTGACATGGAAAATTGCAATGTGACTGGTTTGGTTTCTTGTTGAACAACGTGTCTGCCAGGAAGGAACTGAAAGACTCTGGAGACTTTCTCCCAAGGTACATTTCCTTATTGACAGCTATGAATGGATTGAAAAGCTGTCCCCATTAAACTGCTTGTATAGTCTTTCTACTGAGTCCCACATATTGTGCAGGCAGGCTCAGATTAGTAATGAAGACCTACTAGCTAAGATACTGATAAAAATCTAGAGTTGTGATAGATTCTGACATAACCCCTTTTAAAAATAGGATTCGGTGATTCAGCAGGCTGCTTTTCAAAAGTGTCATCTGGATTGATGCATTTCTTGTGGCTGCATTTTGCCCCTAATGCTGGCAGTTTTTGTAGCTTGAAAAGTGTCAGATACCAATAATATTGGTAATAATTAGTTCCCCTCTCACTGTAGTACTGGTCTGGCCATTTTGTTTAGCAGTTAAACATGTTTGGCCTCTCATATTTTGCAGTTTTTAATTCCTTAAGGCTTCTTTCATTGTCATTTTTCTTGTGCACTTAGTAAATGTTTCCTTCAGTTCTCAAATTTTGTGCATGATTTGTGTCTGTAAGTTGTTTGATAAAAAGCTAATTTTTGCTAATTTAGCATTTTGTTACATGTTTAGAAATTGACGTCCGAGATATGTCTGCTCAAGTTACCAGTCCATCAAGGAAAACTGAAGATGCTGAAATTATTGAGGCTGGTAAAAACACATACTGTGTTCGCTTTATACCAGAGGAAATGGGTGTTCATACAGTTAGTGTGAAGTACCGTGGGCAACATGTCCCGGGTAGCCCCTTCCAGTTCACTGTTGGACCTCTTGGTGAAGGTGGATCACAGAAAGTACGAGCTGGAGGCCCTGGTCTTGAAAGGGGAGAAGCAGGGGTGCCAGGTAAGTCTTTCTAAGTGTATATGGGGAAGGCCTGTGTCATATGCCTCACTGTTAAAGAAAGGAAATATGTGTTATGAAAATCAAAATATATTTTATTTCTTCTTTTTATTTCAGTAATGATTTGGACTGCTGTATTTGAATTTAAAAGCAATAAGATATGATTTAAAAAATTGCCAAATATTTGCTATCAACATGACTTCAGTAACAGAAGTAGCAGTTGTATTAAGCACATTGCAGCTGAGTCTAGTTGCATTTTGTTTCATGTATGTGACCCTGAATATCTTAGCTGACCTCTTCTTGGCTTTCACTATAAAAATGGAAACGTTTACTAAAAAAAAATCCACAACTCAGCTGGTCTTTTTTAGTGTTTAGGTTACTTTCAGAAAAGTTATGTTTTCTGTGAAGTATTATCCATTTTTACCAATTATTTTTATGGCTTTTTTTCTGTACAAATAACAACTTTAAAATAATGTCCAGCTGTAAGTGAACCATTAGTAAAAATAAAAAGCAGTGTCAGATGTAGCAAGTCGAAAGATATACGAGATGTTGCACACCAGATGTTAGTAGGACATCATCTATACGTGTCACTTTCATTTAGTAGAATGAAGAGACTGTTCCAGACAGAAAATAAAATGATGTATGGCTTGTTCTAACAAAATTGCACAAGTAAACAAAACCTGAACTGATTCATACTTCCTGTGGGATTTCTTGACATAATGCATCATGGAAGCGTAACTTTTGTGCCTCAACGGTATTGCAGTAAGATATAATGTTTGGATAGTTAATTTTTTTTTTTTTTTGTAAAAAAGTTCAGAATAGCATGCTTTTAACAGTTTATTGGTCGGGTATAAGAGATAAAGGTTACATTTTTAAGTTTATGAAGTACTACAGATAAACTGCATAAGTTGACAGCATGTAATGTCTGGGGCCAAGAGGTTATAGGTTCATAGGTTCATACTAGGCTGTCTGCCCAAGGGCATTTATAAGCCTAGCCCATAGTTATGTGGCTTTCGCCACCCCTTTAGTTTGAATAAAACTATGCCTATTATTTTGCTGTGCCTCTGTCAAGCAGTGACACTGAAGTAATCCCTGGGGTATATCTGCGATCTCCCATTCATTGGTCAAGATTCCTCTTGAACAAGGCCAGCGAGGTGCTCTGCCTCACATGTACCGGGATTTTGTTCCACAGCATAGGGAGTCTCTGGGTGATGAATCTGTCCCTCCAGCACGTTCTATTAATAACCGTGTCAAGGTTTAAGTCTCCCGCCCTTGTGGTGCTGAGGGATCTAGATTTTTGAGGTGAAGCATATTCATCAAATCTGGGTTTGACATGGCCTTATATGTCAGGCACAGGTCACCTCTGAGCAAGCGGTATGAGACTGAATAGAGCTGGAGTTCTTTCAGTCGGGCAGCATAAGACATATTTTTGAGACCCTTTATCCTTTTGGTGAGGAACTTTTCGGCCTTTCCAGCTGCTGCAGGTGTCGGCTCAGATACATTCGAATGGGGCATTGTACTCAATCATAGGTCTAATGAGTGATGAGTACAGGGGACGATGACCTCCCTTGATCTAGATGTGAATCCCTTCATGATCAGGTGGGCAATGTAGAAGGTTTTCCTAACTACTTTAGCAACATGAGTGTCAAACGAAAGGCTACTGTCAACCTGGGTCCCCAGATCCCTGATGACTTCTTCTGTGCTCAGTGGATTGCCACCTATATGGTAGCTAGGGTAACCTTGTTTTTCCCGAAGGGTATGACTATGCATTTCTTGGCGTTTAACTTTAGGCCATGGCTCTGGCACCAGTTATCCGTTTCTATGAGGCCCTTCTGAAGGATATCTGTGTCAGATGTGTTTTCGACTATGGCGCCCAGTTTGCAGTCATCTGCAAACTTTGTCAGCCATAACCCTCCTGTGTTTGCTTGTACTTCAGAAAAGTAGATGCCGAACAAGAGTGGACCCAGGACTGAGCCCTGTGGGACACCACTTGTGTCAGGCTTTGAGTCTGACATGGCTCCAGCAACTCTGACCCTGTGGGTTCTGTCACAGTTTGCAACCCATCTTGTGATGTATGGGTTTACATTCAAGCTGATGAGTTTTTCGATGATACCTGAGTGGGGTATTGTGTCGAAGGCCTTTGCCAGGTCGAGGTAGGCTGTATGGACTGCCTTTCCCTCATCAATGGCCTTGGTGACTGTCTCGAAAAAGTCAACCAAGTTTAAAAGGCATGATCTGCCTTTGACAAAGCCAAACTGGGTTGGATCCAAAGTCTGCAAGTTCCCTATGTCTTTATTTATGAGTTCCATTATGATCCTCTCCATGGCTTTGCAGATAAGGCTTGTCAAGCTAATGGGACGGTAATTTCCAGGGTCGGTGGAGGCACTGCCTTATGAAGTGGGACCACAGTCGCCGTGCGCCACTCCTTGCACGTATCCTGAGGTGAGGCTAAGATTAAACAGCTGTCCTAACTGCGGGTTTAATTCCTCATTGAGTTCGTGGAGCACACAGCCGGGGACATCATCCGGTCCCATGGATGCTGTGTTTTTTGCCTTGGAGAGCGCAGTTCTCACCTGGGCGTTGGAGATGTTTGGGGGGCTACAATCCTCTGGTATAGATATCTCTCCTTTTGGGGGGGAGGGGGGGGGGAAGTTTGCACTGAACCTGTCAGCCAGAATGTTGGCAATGTGTGTAGGTTCAGTAATCTTCACATCATTTTGAACTAATTCTGAGTATATCTGGGAGTTTCCTCCTAGGTTTCTAACATAGCTAAAGAAGGCCTTATGATTGTCTTTTGAGTCCTTGGCGATTTTTCTCTCAAAATTTGCCTTGGATGATTTTATGAGAGCTCTTAGTTTTCTACTTATAATGATCAAAGGTGTCTTACCTTTCAAGGATTTTGCTCTATCTTGTAGTAGATTCCTCCTTTTGTTGTAGAGCTTGTTTATGGCTGGGGTCCACCAGACTGGACGCTTGCTTTTGGTACAAAGAGTCTTAGTTTTGTTTGGGATTGCCTGATCCATGCAGTCCTGTAGGTGCTGGTAGAAGGCATTTGTTAGTGATTCAGTGGTTTGAGTAATGTTTACCACTGGCTCAGGGGCCTTAAAGGAGACCACACTAGTTTTTAGAAGTGTGATGTCGGCTTTTGAGAAGTTTTTCACTGTGGTCTTTTTTATTTCAGGTGGGGGCGGGATGAGGACCTCCAGCGAGATTAGTTTATGATCTGATCTCACCAGTGAGGGGTATACTTCCGGTGTTGAACATTGTGATCCCATGTTCGTGATGATGAGATCAAGTATGATGTTCTTCATCTCACATTGCTGCAGTCCTTAAACTTGGGTAGTCCGCTGTCCTCGGTCGGCCCGACTATCAAAGTATTAGGCTGACGTCGGTCAAGGCGCTTAAGACTGACATCAGAACGTCAGTGTACAAATGCGCATGACCGACGTCATATCCTCAGTCTTTTTTGCCGCATGGTCCGATGCAGAAGCAGCGTTGCAAGTGCCGTTCGGCGTTCTGAAATTTTTCGAATTCGGAGTTTCAGACCGAGTCAAAGTTGGCTAAGTACCCCGTTGGGGAATATTTTAGTTTTTTCTTGCCTCAGTGGTTTACCGGATGTCAGAAAAAGTGAATAACTGTATTTCTTGTGGGAAGCAGATACTGCATAGAGATTATCATACTTTGTGTATTCCTTGTTTGGGGCCTGAGCACGACGTTGTTGGGTGTCGCTTTTGTGCGGGGTTCAATAAGCGCACTATTAAGCGAAGGTTAGATTGTGCCAGGTTGGTCTTCGGGAAGCGGTGCAATTATAATATGCCGTCGGATGCTCCGCCCGCTTCTTCAAGAAGCGCAAAGACAAAGCAGCTAAACCCAGGCAAGAAGAGTCGCCCGCACGGACGCCGGTTCTTTAGAGGCGCAGTGGAACCGTGGTTCCGCGGAGGCTTCTCTGGAGTCCCAGGGGGAGACTTTGATATTGCAGGATGTGGCCTCTCAGGAGGCAGGTCAGGCTGAAGGGGCTTCTCAAGTTACTGTACTCCCCTCCCTTCCTAGGGTGGTTAGGCCCTCTCCTTCTGTTTCCAAGGCTTCTCCCAGAGGCAGGCCAGGTTTAGCTTCTGTTGGTGTCACTCCTAGTTCTGCAGGATCTGTGCCCAAGAAGCACATGCTTAAAATGGCAGAAGATTTAATTACTTTGATTAGAGGTTCTTTGCCCCCTCCTGATAAGAGGCCTAGGGTGGAACCAGAGTTGGGGAGTTTTGAGCAGGCTTCGGATGTTTCAGAGTCTTCGGCTGAAGACTTGCAGGAGTACTCTCCTTATTCTGATTCTGATGCAGATGATTCGACTCCTCCTGCTTCTCCTCCAGAGGATTTTTCTTTTTCAGAGACTCTTCATTCCATGAGGGAACATTTTAAGTGGGAAGGTCAGGACTTCTCTGATTCCAGGAAAAGGCTTAGGGAATTTTTGCTTTTACCCCAGCATAGGCCTTTGGCTATACCACCTGTTCTGGATGTTGTGGAGGATGTGTTTGCAGAGGCTTCACTAAATCCTGATTCTTTGCCTCCTGCTCCTGTTAAACCGGATAGGTATTACAGGGTGCCTGAGGCTCATAAATATCTTTATAAGAGTCCTAGGGCGGACCCAGAAACTGTTAGTCAGGGACCTAAGGGTGTCAAGGCCTCTGTTGTAAAAAATCCGGTTCCTCCAGATAAAGAGGCCAGAGCTTTGGATAGATGGGGAAAGAAAGTCTATACTTCTTCCACCTTAGCTATGAGGGCTTTGAATTGCCAGTTTCGCATGTTGAAATATCAAAACTATCTTCTTTCTCAATTGAAGTCTAAGGTAGATGCTCTGGCGGAAGGCATTGAGTGTAAAGAATTACAAGATTTGGTGCATGTCTCGGAACAGGTGGGTAAGCATTCTTTACAATGTGGTTTTGATGCTGTACAGGCCTCGTCTAGGGTGGCTGCCACTGGTTCATTTCTTCGCAGGCACGCCTGGCTGAGGGATCAGAATTTATCTGACCATGTTAAGACAAGGATTTTGGATGCTCCTTTACAGTCTGATGTGTTGTTTGGTTCACCTGTGGAGTCAGTCTTGAAGAAAATGGAGGACAAAGCTAAGTCTATGCAGGCTGTTAAAGATTTTTTGCAAGTTCAGCCTCCGAAGTTTAGTAGGAATTGGCCTGCTAAGGGGTGGACGTATCCTTCTTATGATTCTCAGTCTAGGGGTAGATCTAGACGTGGTAGGGGCAGGGCTCAGAGTTCCTTCAGACCTAGAACGGGGAGTTCACCTGCACAGTCTTCGGGTGAGGGCAGGGGCCAGTCCTTTCGTAAACAGGCCCAATGACCTACCTTTTCAGCTGCCAGACCCTTCTCGCCTGGCAGCACCTTTGGGAGGAAGGTTGGCACTCTTCAAGGAAAATTGGAGTTTGATTACTCAAGACAGATGGGTATTGGATATCATACACCAAGGTTACAAGTTTTATTTCCATACCTTGCCTCCTTTCAAAGGCATGCCAGACGTTCCTCCTCAGCAAAGACTAGCGGCTCACAAACAAATTTCTCTGCTACTTCAAATAGGGGCCATACAACCGGTCCCTCTACCAGAAGTAGGCCTAGGATTTTATTCTCGCCTGTTCCTAGTACCAAAGAAGGGGAACACGTGGAGACCAATTTTGGATTTATCTATCCTCAACACATATCTGGACATTCCCAAGTTCAAAATGTTGACGTTATAACAGCTTTTGCCTCTGCTGGGCAAAGATCACTGGATGGTTACTCTGGATCTCAAGGAGGCTTACCTTCATGTTCCTATCAGGCTCAGTTGCAGGAAGTATCTGTGTTTTCGGGCTGGGACTTCTCATTATCAGTTCTCTGCATTGCCCTTTGGCTTATCTACTGCGCCCAGAGTGTTCACGAAAGTTCTGGCTCCAGTGATAGCTTTCTTCAGGCTAAGAGGAATACAGATCTATCCTTATTTGGACGATTGCCTGATTCTGGCCCAAGAAAAGGACGAACTTCTTCATCATTTACAGTATGTGATAGCAGTGCTAAGATGCCTGGGGTATTCTGTGAACGAAATAAAGTCCAGTCTAGTACCCTCTCAGGACATGTGCTTTCTGGGTGTGAGACTGAATACAGCGTCCCAGATGGCCTTTTGACCCCGGACAAACAAAAGAATCTTTCTCTTTACTTCCATCAGTTGTCTCATCAGTCCAGGCTGACTGCAAGGACAGTCCTTCAAGCCTTGGGGTTCATGGCATCTTGTATGCTGGTGCTTCCCAATGCCAAACTGCATATGAGGAAGCTACAATGGTATCTCAAAAATGTATGGACACAGCACTGCCAAGATATGGACACTGTCATTCAAATAATACTTTGCATTCAAAAGGAGTTTTTGTGGTGGGCTCAGGAATGTCACCTAAACAAGGGACTCTCTGTGACCCGACCAGAGGCGAGTCAGATTCTAACGACAGATGCCTCAGACAAAGCTTGGGGAGCTCATCTAAATGGAAAGTGGATACAAGACACGTGGCCTGCCAGACTTCAACATCTACATATCAACTTGAAGGAGATGTTAGCAGTCCAATTTGCATTCATAGCTTTCAAGGATTTACTTCTTCCAGGGCAGGTGTTGGTTCTAACAGACAACACAACTGTCATGTGGTACATCAACAAGCAAGGGGGAACGATTCTTATCCTCTATGCAGACAAGCAATGATTTTGTGGGAGACTGCTCTCAGTTTACAGCTGAATCTTCAGGCAAGGTTTCTGCCGGGAGCACAGAACTCCTTAGCAGATGTGTTGAGCAGACAAATTATGGATCCCCACGAGTGGAAATTGGATCCTCATGTATTTCAGAAATTGACAGTGTTATGGGGAACTCCAGACATAGATCTGTTCGCTTCTCCACTAAACTACCAGCTGCCAAAGTTTTGCACAAAAAGGTTTCATCCCACAGCTTGGAAAGTGGATGCTGTTTCATTCAAGTGGAGCAATCTTCATGTGTATGCCTTTCCACCTCTGCCTCTCCTCCCAAAGTTACTCCTGAAGGTCAGACAGGACAAGCCAAAGATGATTTTAATAGCTCCAGATTGGCCTCGACAGCACTGGTACCCATTACTGAGAAGTCTGGTACGGGAGCCTCCATGGCCTTTGCCTTCGATTCCACACCTGCTGTCTCAGGAGAACAGTCATTTACTCAATGTCAAACTTCACTCTCTACATCTAACAGCCTGGCATATTCTGTTTTAAACCCTGGAGGGTCTCAGCTTCCACAGCAAGTTTTGAATGTTATTTTGGAGGCCAGAAGGCCTAGTACAAGGAAAGTGTACGCAGATAAATGGAAGAGATTTTTATTTTGGAGTACAGCAAAGGAATTTGATGTTTCTAAGCCTAATTTAAGTGTGGCTCTTCAATATCTTACTGAGTTACTGGACAAGGGTTTGTCCTCTTCTATTAAGGTTCATGCTGCAGCAATTTCTGCTCACTATGACTGTGACCCACCATTGTTTTCTCATCCTTTGTTTAAGCAATTCCTTAGAGGGGCAAAGAATATAAGACCCCGACGTAGAGCTCCTACTCCTGCTTGGGATCTCAATTTTGTGTTGGAGAAACTCACTCTACAACCTTTTGAGCCTGCAGCTACTGCCGAGTTGAAATATTTGTCATGGAAGACTGCTTTTTTGTTGGCCATTACCTCTGCGAGAAGTGTTTCTGAATTACAGGCCCTTATGGCGGTTGAGCCTTTCTTAATTTTCTATAAGGACAGGGTATCTTTGCGTACTAATCCTTCCTTTATGCCTAAAGTGGTTTCTAGTGTGGCTTTAAACCAAACTATTCATTTGCCTACTTTTTATGCAAACCCCCAAAATAAAGGGAAAAGATTTTGCACACTTTGGATTTACACAGGCAGTTGCGATATTATTTGAGCAGAACTAAAGGGTTCAGGCAGTCTCAGCAGTTATTTGTTTCGTTTGCTTTGGGTTCTCAGGGCAAGCCTGTGTCAAAACAAACTATTTCTAAGTGGATTGGGTTTTGTATTGCTTTCTGTTATTCCCATCATGGTAAGGTGATTCCAGCTGGGATTAGGCCTCATTCCACTAGGGCTACTGCCACTTCTACAGCTTTTTTAAGGGGGGTGGCAACTAAAGATATTTTGGAAGCAGCTACTTGGAGTTCAGTGCATACTTTCTCTAAGCATTATCACCTTCCACTTTACTCTAAATCTAGGGCTGGTTTTGCCACTGCAATTTTACAGGGCATTTTGGCAGCTCCTAATGCTTTATAGTTTTGCCATCCTCCCTTTCCTCTGCTTTGGGATTCTACCCAAGTGTAAGGACTGCAGCAATGTGAGATGAAGAACATAGTACAGTTTTGTACCTACCATAAATGTAGATGTTCAAGATCCACATTGCTGCAGTCCAATTACCTCCCTCCTTCCCCTCTGTAGTTAGAGGCGGTTGTGTGGTTTGGGTTGTGAATATTGTGGATATTGTATATATTGTACATATGATTAGTGCAAGGGTGGTTGGTTGTTTTGCTGTCTTTTGGTTTTGACCTTTCTTTTTAGGGTCTTCTGACATCTGGGGCAAGAAAAGACTGAGGATATGACGTCGGTCATGCGCATTTGTACACTGACGTTCTGATGTCAGTCTTAAGCGCCTTGACCGACGTCAGCCTAATACTTTGATAGTCGGGCCGACCGAGGACAGCGGACTACCCAAGTGTAAGGACTGCAGCAATGTGGATCTTCGAACATCTACATTTATGGTAGGTACAAAACTGTACTTTTTCTCCTCTTGTGGGGATGGTGACTAGTTGTTCCATGGCATTTGAGTTTATGAACTCCAGGAACCTTTGGGCTAGAGTGTTTGGGCTTGAGTAGTGTTCCCAGTCTATATTAGGGTAGTTGAAGTCACCTAGTATGATGGTGTTTGGAGATACATTTATCCCCTCCAATGTTTTCAGGAAGGCCATGTGAGGTTCCTGAGTTTGAGAGGGTGGCCTGTAACATGCTACAAATTGTAGAGCAGTCTTGCCTATGGTTAATTGCACCTGGATGGTCTCCGATGCATCGTGCGTTGCCACCAACCTTGAGGTGTGGGTGTCCTTTATGAATATGGACACCCCCCCTCCTTTCTTGGTGTTGTCCGGATTTTGGGGCCGGAACGCATGATATGAGGTGAAACCTGATAGTGCTGGGGTGCTCTCAGGAGCCTTGAACCAGGTTTCTGTCACAGCACAGACATCGATGATGTTCTTCGTGTTTCACTGTTGCAGTCATAACTGTAGGGTGCTCCTGCCGGCAGGCAGCCCGAGGTCGGCCAGAATCCCAATGTCTGGGTCTGGCATCGGCTGTACAAGCTAGTACCCTGACGTCAGTACGCTCTGGTACATAGCCCTCAGCCGACGCCATCTTCTCCAGTCTTTCTTGCCGTGCGGTGGAAAGCAGCTCGCAAGTCGTTGGTTGGCGATTTTCGAACAGCGTATTTTGTTGTTGTCGGTCCGAAGTTCTTACTTCTCTTCTCAAAGCTAAGTACCCCATTGGGGAATCTTTTTCTTGTTCCTCCGGTGTCAGAAAAAGTTAATAATTGTATATCGTGTGGGAAACAAATACCTCATAAAGATTTCCACTCTTACTGTCTACCTTGCTTAGGCCCTGACCACGACGTTTCTTGTTGTCGGTTCTGTGCCAGGTTCAATTCTCGTACTATCAAGCGCAGGTATGATTGGGCTCTAAATTATTTTGGCAGATGCTTCAATTATAGAATGTCGTCGGACACTACCGGAATTCAAAAGAAGTGCAAAGACAAAGACAGGCCTCCGAGGTCCAAACAGGACTCGTTGCAGCTGGAGCCAGTGTCCGGTTCAGCTGTCGTCAGTGAGGCGCTTTTGCAGCCCCTGTCGTCCGCCGCTTCTGAACCGATGGCCGATACGGACTCCCATGGGGAGCCATCAAGGCCTACTATTTTAACTGCTGCAGGACCTTCGGACGTCGCTCCCTCAGATGAGTCCGGAACCGCTGTGCAGGTACCGGCTTCTGAGGGGGTTTTCAGGCCTACTCACATCACTATTTCAAAGGCAAAGACAAAGACTCCTGTTAAGTCTAAAGTTCCTGCCCAAGCTACTTCTGAATCTGCTCCCAGGACACAGAAGCAATTATTAAAGATGGCTGAAGATTTACTTACCATGATTAGGGGTTCTCACCCCCCATCTGAAAAAAGGCCTCGACAGGATGTTCCTCTGGATTCCTCTGACCAGGCTTCTGTATCTTCTGTCTCTTCCTCTGATCAGGAGTATTCTTTTCCTCCTTATGAGGATTCGGATGCTGAGGACTCTTTGCCCTCTGCCTCTCCGCCTGAAGATTTTTCTTTTGGGGAAACCTTGCATGAGATGAGGGAACATTTTCATTGGGAGGGTCAGGAGTATTCTGCTTCCAAGAAGAGGCTTAGAGAATTCCTTCTTCTTCCCCAACATAGGCCTTTAGCTATCCCTCCTGTTCTTGACATTGTGGATGATGCTTTTACTGAGGCTAATTTGAATCCTGATTCCATGCCTCCTGCTCCTTCTAAGCCTGATAGGTTTTATAGGGTTCCTGACTCTCATTTATTCTTATTTAAGAACCCTTCTGCGGATCCTGAAACTATTTCTCAGGGCTCTAAGGCTGCTAAGGTTGCTACTTCTAAGAATCCTATTCCCTCTGAGAAGGATTCTCGTGCTTTAGACAGGTGGGGAAAAAAGGTATATACTTCTGCTACCCTGTCTGTGAGGGCTTTAAATTGCCACTTTCATATGTTTAAGTATCAGCAATTTCTTTTGTCTGTTTTAAAGCAAAAGCTTGCTTCTCTTCCTGCATGTGCAGAGGATAAGGAACTTCAGGATGTATTGCATGCAACTGAACAAGTGAACAAACATAGTTTGCATTGTGGTTTTGATGCCTTGGATGCTTCTTGCAGGGCTGCAGCCTCTGGCACTGTTATCAGGAGACATGCCTGGCTTCGTGAACAAAGTTTACCTGAACAGGTTAAGGCTAAGTTATTAGATGCCCCTGTTCAACACAATGTTCTTTTTGGATCTAAAGCTGAGGAGGTTATTAAAAAGATGGAAGAAAAGGCAAAATCTATGCAAACTGTAAAATATTTCTTGCAAGTTCAGCCTCCTAGAATTTCCAGGAATTGGCCCTCCAAAAATTGGTCCTTTCCCACGTCTGACAGGCCTCAAAGGGGAAGATATAGACGCTCCAGAGGTCGTGGTCAAGCTCAGGCCTCTTACAGATCTAGACAATGGACTGCTTCTTCACCTAGAAGGGGAGAAGACAGATCCAATCTCAAAGAAAACAAACTCAATGACTCTCTCGGTTGGGTTACAGGACCCCTTCACCTGGATGCCCCTCTCGGAGGAAAACTGTCTCTTTTTTACAGAAATTGGACTCATATTACCCAGGACAGATGGGTATTGGACGTGATTTTAAAAGGCTACAAATTCCACTTTCATACTCTGCCAAGGACTTACGGTTGGCCAGATCTGCCATAACATCAATGGTCAGAGGCCTTAAATCAAGTGGATGCTCTTCTGGCCATGAGAGCCATAGAGCCTGTTCCTCTCTCAGAGATGGGAAAAGGTTTTTATTCAAGACTGTTTCTGGTTCCTAGAAAACAAAGCTCATGGAGACCTATTCTGGACCTTTCTGTGTTAAACACCTTTTTGGAAATTCCAAAATTCAAGATGCTTACTCTGCAGCAACTAATTCCAATGCTCTCTCAGGACGCCTGGATGGTGACATTGGACTTAAAGGAAGCCTACTTACACATTCCCATCAGGCAGGAACGCAGGAAATTCCTCAGATTCAAGGCAGGTTCGAGACACTTTCAATTCTCTGTACTGCCCTTTGGTTTATCTACTGCGCCCAGAGTCTTTACCAAGTGCCTGGCACCAGTAGTGGCTTATTGCAGACTTCAGGGGATTCAGATTTACCCCTGTTTGGACGACTGTCTTATTCAGGCAGACAGCAAGGATCTTCTACTTCAACATCTGGAATTTGTTCAACGTCTTCTCTTCCTTCTGGGATTCTCAGTGAACGCAAAAAAGTCTCATTTGATCCCTTCTCAACAAATGGTGTTCTTGGGAGCCCTCTTAAATACGACCGTACAAAGGGCCTTCCTCACTCCAGAAAAACAATCACAGCTGGCTACAATTTTCAACACCTTGGCAACTCTATCTCAGCTCACTGCAAGGAAATTCCTGCAGGCTCTGGGCTACATGGCTTCCTGCATTCTGTTGATTCCAAATGCAAGGCTTCATATGAGAAAGCTTCAATGGTATCTGAAAAGTGTATGGTCACAGCATTACCACGATCTGGACATTCTGATTCCTCTGATCCCCTGCCTCCAGAAGGAGTTCCTCTGGTGGTCCAGGGTGTGTGCTTTAAACGAAGGAAAGCCTTTTCGTCTACCTCAGCCTTCTCAAATCATAACCACGGATGCCTCGGATTATGCTTGGGGAGCACACTTTATAGATAGTTGCCAGCAGGGAACCTGGACAAAGGACCATCTTCACTGGCACATCAATCTGAAGGAAATGTTGGCAGTTCAAAATGCTCTTCTAGCCTTCAAAAACTTTTTGCAACCAGGGCCTCTGCTAATTCGCACAGACAACACCACAGTTATGTGGTACATAAACAAACAGGGGAGTTCTCATTCGTACCCCCTTTGCAGACTAGCTATGGCTTTATGGGACACAGCTCTAAATTTGAATCTACATCTCCAGGCTCAATTCATTCCAGGAGAACAGAATCTCTTAGCAGACAGCCTGAGCAGAAACATTTCAGATCCTCACGAATGGATGCTAGACACCAACTTATTCAACAGGATTACTGCAGTTTGGGGATGTCCCCAGATAGATCTGTTTGCATCCCATCTCAATCATCAGCTGCCTCGCTTTTGCACCAGGTCCTTCCACAAAACAGCTTGGAAAGTGGATGCCCTGTCCTTCAGCTGGAGAAGCCTTTCGGGATATGCCTTCCCTCCTCTTCCTCTACTACCTCGGGTATTACTGAAGATAAAACAGGACAAGCCCAAGTTCCTCATCTTGATTGCTCCAAATTGGCCTCGACAGTTTTGGTATCCAACTTTAAAGCACCTGTTCTTGGAGCCTCCTTGGATTCTCCCTCTGAACCCTTCTCTTCTGTCCCAGCATCAGGGTCGGTTAATACATCACAACCTCAAGACCCTTTGCCTGGCAGCTTGGCTCTTCAAAGGAATTTGATTTCTTCTGGCCTTCCCAAACAAGTTTTGGATGTTCTTCTGGAAGCTAGACGGCCTAGCACTAGGAAATCCTATGCCTCTAAATGGAAGAGGTTTTGTATTTGGATGCAGGACCGAGGCTCGGACCCTCTGGTGCCTGATCTCTCTTCTATTTTGCTTTACCTTTCGGATCTTTTGTCTAAAGGACTTTCCTTTTCTTCCATTAAGATTCATGCTTCTGCTATTTCTGCTCATTTTAATTCTGATCCTCCTGTTTTTTCTCATCCTTTGGTGAGACAATTCTTGAGAGGGGCCAAGAATTTAAGACCTCCCAGGACCCCTCCTGTTCCTGCTTGGGATCTTAATTATGTTTTAGAAAATCTTACTTTGCCTCCTTTTGAGCCTGCTGCATCTTTAGATATTAAGTTTTTATCTTGGAAGACTGTTCTTTTGTTAGCATTGACTTCTGCCAGAAGGGTCTCAGAGTTGCAAGCTCTCATGGCTGTGGAACCATACCTTATTTTCCACCAGGACAGAGTATCCTTGAGGATTAATCCTACTTTCATGCCTAAGGTGATTTCGAAAGTGGCTTTAAATCAGACAATTCACCTTCCTACTTTCTTTCCTAATCCTCAAAATAAAGGGGAAAGGATTTTGCATTCATTGGATGTGCACAGACAGTTACGATTTTACCTGGACAAGACTAAAGAGTTCAGAAAATCTAATCAATTGTTTGTTTCTTTTGCCTCCAGTTCTCTTGGAAAAGCTATTTCAAAACAAACTATTTCCAAATGGATTGCTTATGGAATCAGATTTTGTTACACTCATCATGGGAAACAGTTTCCAGGCACTGTGAGAAGTCATTCTACTAGAGCAGCTGCCACTTCTACAGCTTTTCTCAGAGGAGTTCCTACCAAGGATATCTTGGAAGCTGCCACTTGGAGTTCTGTGCATACTTTTCCAAGCACTACAATCTCCCTCTGTATTCTAAGACCAGGGCAGGCTTTGCCTCTGCTGTTTTGCAGGGTCTTCTTGCTGCCCCTTCTTCTGTCTAAGCCTCCTCCCCTTTTTCACTGCTTTGGGATTCCACCCTACAGTTATGACTGCAACAGTGAAACACGAAGAACATAGTACAGTTGTGTACACCTACCATAAATGTAGATGTTCGAGTGTCTTCACTGTTGCAGTCGGGGTTTCCCTCACTCCTATCCCCTCTTTTTCTCTTATTTGTGGTGTATTTGTGTTTCCTTGTTGGATTCATTTCTGATTTATTGGGACTTCTGACATATAGGGCAAGAAAGGCTGGAGAAGATGGCGTCGGCTGAGGGCTATGTACCAGAGTGTACTGACGTCAGGGTACTAGCTTGTACAGCCGACGCCGGACCCAGACTTGGGGATTCTGGCCGACCTCGGGCTGCCTGCCGGCAGGAGCACCCTACAGTTATGACTGCAACAGTGAAGACACTCGAACATCTACATTTATGGTAGGTGTACACAACTGTACTTTCTCCATACTGAGAAGGGCCTCGAGTGCTTGCATCTTGAGATTGAGACTTCTGGCATTGAGCAGCATTACCCTTAGTTTTTTTCCTTTTTTGTGTTCTAGGGTGGTAGGTTTAGAATTTGAGCCTTGCCTAAAAAAGGCACTATGGGGGTGGCAAGAGCCTTTGCCAATATCCGGAAGCCTAGGGGTGACAGGTGCAAGCCGTCCCTTGCGAAGCAGCGTTGCTTGTCCAGCATGTCATCCCAGGCAGACAGACATTGGATCCCCTTTGAATGACACCAGAATTTAAGCCAATTATTAAAGCTGATCATCTTATCACTGTATTGTGGCATCATTCTAGGTGAAGGTAAGATACTGCTCAAGGTCAGGGTCATACCTGCCTGGGCTACATAATCAGAGAGCTCCTCAATGTCTCTTTTCATGTAGTCCAATGAGGTACGTCTCAGGTCGTTGACACCAGCGTGGAACAATTAAGTGCGCCCTTCTTGAAATTCTTTCAAAGTAGAGAACTAATTACAATGTTTAATGTGACTTTATTGTGAAATGAGTTGTGAGGTGACTGTTACACTTCATGTTTACAGCATGATGCAGGTAAACTTCACAACTTACTCAAATCGTAGTATCTTTTTTATTCTTTTGTGAAACAGACATGACCTACTAGAAAGAAGTACCTCTTTTGTGGGATGACTCTAGAGCATTGGTATAGTTTAGAGACTTCTTCACAACTGTAAACTATATAATTATATAATGAGGGCATGAAACTCAAGACCTACAACAGGGAAAAAGATTGCTAGAAGATCATAATGTTAATGCTTTGTGCTGTACAACTTGACTATGTTATATGGTAATTTGGCAGTGTGACTTTCAGCATCTGATAAAAGTCATGACAGATTCAGTGAAATTTCACCCCTCTGTCTCCCCATCAGTAAATCAAGACATCCCCAGTACCTGCTCCCTTCCACTTATATTTAGGGAACAGGTCATCACTGCTGTCTCAAAGGCAAGAAATACAGCCTCCATGGGACGCGATAACATCCCGGGCTGCATCCTTTGTAAACTTAGGCAGGAGCTTGCAACACCATTAGGCACTCTATTCAACCAAAGCCTGAGTACTGGCTTTGTCCCAGCTGAGTGGAGGACAGCCACTGTCATCCCTTTGCACAAAGGTGGAGCGTCCACTGATCCGGGAAATTATTGACCCATCAGCCTAACTAGCCTGATCTGTAAGGGCATGGAACGGATTATTATGGATCTCATTAACAAGGACATTGGCAGCCTCCAAACACTCAATCCCACAAAGTTTGGCTTCGTCAAGGGGAGGTCATGTCTGCTAAATATGGTTGATTTCTTTGAGACAGTCACCAAAGCCATGGACAAGGGGAAGGTGGTGCAATCCGCTTATATTGACCTGGCCAAAGCCTTTGACACTATTCTCCACTCTGACATAATAGATAAACTGTCTCAACTAGGCATCAGTCCATATGTTATCAGATGTGTAGCAAACTGGCTCACTGATATAACCCACCTAGTCAAACTAGGGGAAGCCACCTCAAGCAGTAGATCTGTAACAAGCAGCATAGCCCAGGGTTCGGTCTTGGGGTCTCAGTTATTTGGGATATACTTTTTTGAGGTGCAGGCCAAATCCAGTAGGCTGTGGCTGACCAAGTTTGCAGATGATTGCAAGCTGGGTACTGTCATCAATTCCCCTACTGATATGGACATCCTCCAAGAGGGTCTCACTCAGACAAATGATTGGTGCCAGAAACATGGCCTCAAGCTGAATACCAAAAAATCCATCATCATCATCCGCTTTGCGGAGAGTGATGTCCCCAAAAATTATCACATTAATAACAACGTCCTAAGCACGCAGTCATTCGTGAGGGATTTGAGCACCCAGGTTGATAGCAACCTGACTTTTGACCACCATGTTGCTTCCGTTGTACGGAAAGCCTTCTACATGACCCACCTCATAAGTAAGGGTATCTCATCCAGGGACAAGGAGGTCATAACATCCCTGTATTCTTCCCGTATAAGGCCCTTTATTGAGTACAACTTCACTTTTGGCATGTATCTCGCAAAGCACATGCAGCAGCTGGAGAGACGACAGAGGTTCCTCAACAGGTGAATCCAGGGCCTCAAACATGTGCCATACACAGATAGGCTAAAAGCCCTCTCCCTCTACTCAGTTTCATACAGACTCTTTAGAGGTGACCTCTGTCTGGCATACAAGACAATCTCAGACCCCACCTTGATGAAACTGCTGCATATCCGCAACTTAAGCTCCACTCAAGTAACTCACACATGCAGCCTCAACCTGGTCTTTGACATCAACAGGACTTGTTGGCGGGACAGATTTGTGTCCCAGAGACACCCCCATCTATGGAACAGACTCCCTCTCCACGTCAAGCAAAGTACCTCTTTACCACTTTTTAAGCACAACCTGGATAACTGGATGGGAAATAGAAAATACACCCCTGGGATTCCACCCGTGTTACTGTTGGAAAGGGACATGGGTGCTGACTTGTCTAATCATGGTCTAAACTCTTGGCTAGGCTTATAAGGGCCTCAGGGCCAATAGCATAGTGACCTCCTATGATCCTACACCATTGCAGAAAAAAACTCTAAGAATAGCTGAAGATTTGTATAAATCAGTGTGGGCAACTGCATAAGAGATTATGTGAACATGGAAGAGAGGGCATTTAACCCTTTAAGTAATATAGTTGCTTACATTTTGAATGTTCGATCATACAAAGTGTTAGAGCTGGTTCTACACGTCTAACTTAGTACTCTGTAAAAATGTGCTTCACACTAATTTTTCTCTGCGATATGCAAGTTTGTTAAATAATGCAGAACTCGGCCTTTTGCCAGACAACAGTATTTTTTTTAATCCTGGCATCCTGAAATATGTATATTCTGCTTCTATCTATATGTTTGCATATATTTTTACCTGTTTGCACGCGTGTGTGTGTGTGTGTGTGTGTGTGTGTGTGTATCTGTATAGGATATGCCAGCACAATTAATGCCCTATGCACTACTGGAACACACAAGATGCAGACAGTTGTCTCACCCAGAGGGCTTTATCAGTGCACTTGTTTCATGTATTGCACAAATCAGATGTGTGCATATTTCATTTATCCTTGTTTCCATGTTTTTATGTTACAGTAGTATTTCCCACTGATTTCTGTGGGATTTGTTTGTTTCTGCTGAATAGGATTTTGGTAATTTCCACATGTTTTTAACAGCTTCTGTCTTGCATGGTTTCTGTTATAATTTGTGTTGCATTTTGTAAACTTTCTTATGTCTTTTTGTAGTATCACTTCATGTTTTAGTAGTAAAATGAGGATTAGGTTCATAGGTTCATAGGTTCATACTAGGCTATCTGCCCGAGGGCATTTATAAGCCTAGCCCATTGTTTTGTGGCTTACGCCACCCCTTTAGTATGGGGAACTATACCCATTATTTTGCTGTGCCTCTGTCGAGCAGTGACACTGAGGTAATTCCTGGGGTATATCTGCGATCTCCCATCCATTGGTCAAGATTTCTCTTGAACAAGGCCAGCGAGGTGCTCTGCCTCACATGTACCGGGATTTTGTTCCACAGCATAGGGAGTCTTTGGGTGATGAATCTATCTCTCCAGCACGTCCTATTAATAGCCGTGTCGAGGTTTAAGTCTCCGCCCTTGTGGCTCTGATGGATCTAGATTTTTGAGGTGAAGCATATTCATCAAATCTGGGTTTGACATGGCCTTGTATGTTAGGCAAAGGTCACCTCTGAGCAAGCGGTGGCGACTGAATAGAGCTGGAGTTCTTTCAGTCGGGCAGCATAGGACAGATTTTTGAGACCCTTTATCCTTTTGGTGAGGAACTTTTGTGGCCTCTCCAGCTGCTGCAAGTGTCGGGTCAGATACATTCCGAATGGGGCATTGTACTCAATCATTGGTCTGATGAGTGATGAGTAAAGGGAGACTATGACCTCCCTTGATCTAGATGAGAATCCCTTCATGATAAGGTGGGCAATGTAGAAGGACTTCCTAACTACTTTAGCTACATGGGTGTCGAATGACAGACTACTATCAACCTGGGTCCCCAGGTCCCTGATAACTTCTTCTGTGCTCAGTGGATTGCCACCTATTTGGTAGCTAGGGGTAACCTTGTTTTTCCCGAAGGGTATGACTATGCATTTTTGGCATTTAACTTTAGGCCGTGGCTCTGGCACCAGTTATCCGTTTCTGTGAGACCCTTCTGAAGGATTTCTGTGTCAGATGTGTTTTCTACTATGGCGCCCAGTTTGCAGTCATCTGCAAACTTTGTCAGCCATAACCCTCCTGTGTTTGCTTGTACTTGGAAAAGTAGATGCCAAACAAGAGTGGGCCCAGGACTGAGCCCTGTGGGACACCACTTGTGACAGGCTTTGAGTCTGACATGGCGCCAGCAACTCTGACCCTGTGGGTTCTGTCACTCAGCCAGTTTGCAACCCATCTTGTGATGTATGGGTTAACATTTAAGCTGATGAGTTTTTCAATGATACCCGAGTGGGGTATTGTATCGAAGGCCTTAGCCAGATCGAGGTAGGCTGTATGGACTGCCTTTCCCTCATCAATGGCTTTGGTGACTGTTTCGAAAAAGTCAACCAAGTTTAAAAGGCATGATCTGCCTTTGACAAAGCCAAACTGGGTTGGATCCAAAGTCTGCAAATTCCTTATGTCTTTATTTATGAGGTCCATTATGATCCTCTCCATGGCTTTGCAGATAAGGCTTGGCAAGCTAATGGGCGGGTAATTTCCAGGGTCTGTGGAGGCACCGCCTTTGTGAAGTGGGACCACAGTTGCAGTGCGCCACTCCCTGGGTACGTATCCAGAGGTAAGACTTTGATTAAACAGCTGTCCTAGCTTGGGTTTAATTCCTCATTGAGTTCGTGGAGCACACAGCCGGGGACACCATCGGGTCCCATGGATGCTGTGTTTTTTGCTTTGGAGAGAGCAGTTCTCACTTGGGCGCTGGAGATGTTTGGGGGGCTGCACTCATTTGGTATAGATATCTCTCCTTTTGGGGGGGAGGGGGGGAGAAGTTTGCACTGAACCTGTCAGCCAGTATGTTGGCAATGTCTGTAGGATCAGTAATCTTCACATCATTTTGAACTAGTTCTGAGCATATCTGGGAGTTTCCTCCTAGGTTTCTAACATAGCTAAAGAAGGCCTTATGATTGTCTTTTGAGTCTTTAGCTATTTTTCTCTCGAATTTTGCTTTGGATGATTTTATGAGAGCTCTTAGTTTTACTTATAGTGATCAAGGGTGTCTTACCTTTTAAGGATTTTGCTCTATCTTGTAGTAGCTTCCTCCTTTTGTTGTAGAGTTTGTTTATGGCTGGGGTCCACCAGACTGGACGCTTGCCTTTGGTACAAAGAGTCTTTGTTTTGCTTGGGATTGCCTTATCCATGCAGTCCTGCAGGTGCTGGTAGAAGGCGTTTGTAAGTGATTCAGCGGCTTGAGTATTGTTTTCCGCCGGCTCGGGGGCCTGAAAGGAGACCACACTAGTCTTTAGAAGTGTGAAGTCGGCTTTTGAGAAGTTCTTTACTGTGGTCATTTTTATTTCAGGTGGGGGTGGGATGAGGACCTCCAGCGAGATTAGTTTGTGATCTGATCACCAGTGAGGGGTATACTTCCGGTGTTGAACATTGTGCTCCCATGTTCGTGATGATGAGGTCAAGTATGTTATCTCCTCTTGTGGGGATGGTGACTAGTTGTTCCATGGCATTTGAGTTTATGAATTCCAGGAACTTTTGGGCTAGGGTGTTTGGGCTTGAGTAGTGTTCCCAGTCTATATTAGGGTAGTTGAAGTCACCTAGTATGATGGTGTTTGGTGATACATTTATCCCCTCTAGTGTTTTCAGGAAGGCCATGTGAGGTTCCTGAGTTTGTGAGGGTGGCCTGTAACATGCTACAATTTGCAGAGCAGTCTTGCCTATGGTTAATTGCACCTGGATGGTCTCCGATGCATCGTGCGTTGCCACCAGTCTTGAGGTGTGGGTGTCCTTGATGAATATGGATACCCCCCCCTCCTTTCTTGGTATTGTCCGGATTTTGGGGCGGAACGCATGATATGAGGTAAAACCTGATAGCGCTGGGGTGCTCTCAGGAGCCTTGAACCAGGTTTCCGTCACAGCACAGACATCGATGTTCTCCATACTGAGAAGGGCCTCGAGTGCGTGCATTTTGAGATTTAGACTTCTGGCATTGAGCAGCATTACCCTTAGTTTTTTCCTTTTTGTGTTCTAGGGTGGTAGGTTTAGAATTTGAGCCTTGCCTAAAAAGGCACTATGGGGTGGCAAGAGCCTTTGCCAATATCTGGAATCCCAGGGGTGACAGGTGCAAGCCGTCCCTTGCGGCAGCGTGGCTTGTCCAGCATGTCATCCCAGGCAGACAGATACTGGATCCCCTTTGAATGACACCAGTGTTTAAGCCAATTGTTAAAGCTGATCATCTTATCTCTGTATTGTGGCATCATTCTTGGTGAAGGTAGGATACTGCTCAAGGTCAGGGTCATACCTGCCTGGGCTACATAATCAGAGAGCTCCTCAATGTCTCTTTTCATGTAGTCCAAGGAGGTACGTCTCAGGTTGTTTACACCAGCGTGGACAATGACTGAGTCATATTTGTACCTGCTGTTGAGAGACCTGAGTGCTTGCGTTATGTGGCGGATTCTAGCGCCCGACAGGCAGCTTACTGTGACCTTCTCCGTACTCAGTCTGGTGAGCGGGACATCAGTGTGTCTGACTATGGAGTCACCAATGACTAGTGTGTCTGGCATTGTGTTTGGCCTTAAGGGCTGTGACTGTTTGACACTCTGACTGTGAGGTCTATGTGTTGCGGTGTTGTGTTCTGAGGTGGTGGTTGTTTGGGTGTCTGCTTTGGTGGCCTCTGCTGTTTTGGTAGATTTTTGATCAGAGCCTCCAGTATGTCTTTGTGTGTTTATGTGTATGATTTGAGGTTGTAATGGTACTATGTGAGACTGGGTCTATAGTGTGTGTGGTAACCTTCTCCTCCTGACTGGTCTTGCCAGTCCTATGTTGAGAGAGCTCAGCCTCCAGTTTGGCCGTATAGTTGCATCTCTCGCATGTATTTGTGTTTTGTGGGAGGAGGAAAGGGTTGTCTGTGTACATGAGGCAATTGAAACATTGCCTCAATATTCCCAGGTTCACCAGCTGAGCAGGAGAGGACACTAGCAACTGATCCCTCGACATGCTAGAAGGGTAGACAAAAACTTTAAAAAGATTCCGGGGCGTGGGTGACCGAGAAATGGGGGTTGCCTTTTGGGGTACTATCTATGACAAGAGTGCCGTATCAAGGTAATAAGTACTGTAGGAGCAAGTGCTAGGTTTAATAGATAGAGAATAGTCTACTTGGAGTCAAGTAGAGTTGATCTTTTAGTTATAGGATACGCTGATTTGATCAGTAGTATAGTTCGAGGAAGGTAGTTTTAAGGGAAAATTTGAAGAGTGGACTTTAGGTAGCCGAATAGTTTAAACCTGCTTAACCGGCACTGCCCTAGTGTGCAACAGTGGCAGCTCAGCTAAATCGCTCTAAATCGCTAACGCGTTTAGCTGTTTTATACCAGGGGCTGGAAAAAGCTAGAAACTGGCCCAAAGCGACCAATAAACTACTAGTTACTGGCTGAAACCTCACAAAACTGGACAAAAGGCAGCTCAATGCTTCCCACTCCCACTGGTAAGCAAGGTAGCTTCCCTTCCCCCAAATAAGGCAAGGAAACAGTACACAGGAACTACAACCAAAGCCCAGGAATCAGCAACTCTGAAACTGGACTAAACTAGTAAAGCAGGAAAGCAAGGTAGCTTCCCTTCCCCCAAATAAGGCAAGGAAACAGTACACAGGAACTACAACCAAAGCCCAGGAATCAGCAACTCTGAAACTGGACTAAACTAGTAAAGCAGGAAAAACAAGAGATATTTTTTTCTTTTTTTTCTTTTTTTTCACAGTTTGATAATTTTATAGTTAAGCTACTTTTTTTCAGTTAACGTAGATAATTAGAATTAAGTCCATGTTGTATGTAGTACCATTTTCCAATAGGCTAGTTGCAGTCATATTTTTTTCATTCTAATAGGAACAAATTTTGTTTTTAGGTGGCTAATTTAGGTGAGCAGTTATATGTGTATGTGCATTTGGTGTACACAGTTACCTTTCTTTTTATGCTGAAGTGAAGGGGTCATTAGGTCAGTATTTTAGTTTTTATTTTTAGTGTATCTGTATTTGTGACACAGTTGTAAATTTGAGTTTTGGAAGGTTGTTTCATCTAGGGTAGGGTGTTTTGGAGTAGATTTAGGTTTGCAAAGGTTGTTTTAGCTGGGGTAGGCCATTTTGGTGTGTGCATGTGCAGCATGTAAGTTTTTTCTTTAGCTTTTAGGAAATAGGAAAAGTGGTAACTTTAGGGAGTTTTAGTAGCTTTGATGATATACCAGAAATGTAGACAAATTATCGATGGCAAACTTTCATGATATAGGTTTCTAAGTTCATAGGAGGGTACTAGGCTACTGTTCCTAGGGACTCTACAAGCCTAACCATGTTATACCTGTGTTCCCTAATTGACCTTGATTAGATGGTCGTTGTTCGCAGATCAAGTCTATGATCAGCATCAACTGCCCCTGTCAATGAGAGACATAGGTGCCACCCCCGAGGTGAATTTATGGTCTCCCATCCAGTTGTCTAGGTTGCACTTGAATAGGGTTATTGAGGAGCTCTGCTTCATGTGAATTGGGAGTTAATTCCAGAGGAACATCAATCTCTAGGAGATGTATCTTTCTCTCCAGCATGTTCTGTTAATATCACAGGTTGAGATCCCTGGAGCAAGTGACTCTTGTCCTATTTGATTTGTGAAATGTGCAGCATTTTCATTAGGGCAGGGACAAAGACTGCTCTGTAGGCTAGGTACAAGTCACTTCTCAGCAGTCTGTAGGATACAGAGTACAGTGACAGCGCTTTTCAGTCTTTCCATGTAGGTTATGTTTTGGAGGTCCTGAATTTTCTTGGTGAGAAACCTCTGAAGTCTCTCCAGTTGCTGCAGGTGTGTCTGGTAAGGTTTATGCAAAAAGAAGAGTTGTACCCTATTAGTCTTCTGATGAGGGTCGAGTACAGCGGAGTTATAACATCCTTAGTCTTAGATGTGATTTCCTTACTTATGAGGTGCACAATGTAGAAGGCTTTCCTTACCACTGTGGACACATGGTGGTCGAAGTTTAGATTGCTATTCAACTGTGTTTCCAAATCTCATACTGCTGGGTTTGAGCTTAGGGTGGTGCTGTCAATATTATAATTTACAGGGACTTCCTCTTTGGCAAAGGGGATAATAATGCACTTTTTTTGCATTTAGTTTTAGTCTGTGACTTTGGCACCAGTCATTTGTCTGTGTTAGCCCCTTTTGTAATATGTTGACATCATCTAGAGACTCAATGGTTGCTCCTAGTTTGCAGTCATCAGCTAACTTGGTAAGCCACGGGCCATCTACTTTCACCTAGACTTTTCAAAAAATAAATTCCAAACAGTAAAGAGCCCAGCACAGATCTTTCTGGTATGCCTCTGGTAACTGGTCTACTGGTAGTGGTGGAATCCCCACTTCTGCCAGGATGGATTCTGTCGGTGATCCACTTGGCTACCCATCTAGTGACATATGGGTTCATCCCAAACTGGGAGAGTTTCTCAGTGATAGTTGAGTGGGATTGTGTCAAAAGCTTTGGCTAAGTCAAGATAGTCAGTATGTACTGTTTTGCCTTCATCCAGGGCTTTGGTGACATTCCCAGAGCCATCTGCCAGGTTCAGTAAGCATGATCTACCCTTAAGGAAGCCAAACTGGGTCAAGTCAAGAGTTTGAAGGTCACCTATGTCCATGTTGATAAAGTCCATGATGATTCTTTCTATGGCCTAGCAGATAAGGCTGGTTAGGCTTATGGGTCTATATTTTCCAGGGTCGGTTTGTGCAAGGGGATTACTGTTGCTATTCTCCACTCTGCTGAAACAAAGCCGTGCTCAGGTTGAGGTTAAAGAGAGTGCCAGGTGTTTTGCTAGGTCTTGTTTTAGGTTGTTTAGTAAGCAACCTGGGATGTTGTCTGCTCAATAGAGGCCATGCTTTTGGCCTTGGAGAGTGCTGATATGACCTGATGTTTGGAGATACTATGTAGAGGACTGGTGTCAGGTATGCTTTGGAGTATGGCTAGTGGGGACAGGGGGTGAAGTTTTCACCAAATCTGTCAGGCAGCAGGTTGGCAATTTCCTCAGGTTCAGTATGAGAGGTACCATCCACTACAAATTCTCCACATAGTTGGGCGTTCCCGTTTAGATTTTGGACATAGCTAAAGAATGCCTTATGATTATCCTTAGCTAGGGATACTAATTTAGCTTCATAACTAGCTTTAGAGGACTTTACAATATATCTGACTTGCTTGTTCAAGCTGCGGAGGGTATTCTTCTGCTGCTGAGTAACTAACCTCTTGTTTTTAGACATCAGTTTCTTCATTTTGTTATATAGCTGATTTATAGCATTTATATTACGTTATTGAAAGATGAAAATAGCGAATGCTATTTCATTGGCCCCAAAACTTCTAAACATGAAAAATCGAACATTCAGAACAGCTAACTTTTTCCCATGGAAAAAATTTGCTGCTCCAAAACACATACACACAACACAAGCACATCAAACAGACAGCAACCACACACATACACTTAAATTCCTACATCTAACGCTACACTAAACATACACTACTATGTACCCACTTACCTTAACCCAAATGTCCGTCACTATCGCACACTCACCTAACCCGCACCCTAACCCTAAAGTCTGTCACTGTCGCACACACGCCTAACCCGCGCCCTAATCCTATCTCACTTAACCCACCCCTAACCCTAACGTACAAACAATCGCACACTTACCTGAACCCAGCCCGTAACTTTCCACCACAGTGCTAAGAATAGCGAAGCCACAGAAACGCCAACCAAATTCTTTCCCGAGGAAAGAATTCGCTGTTTTGCAGCTTCGCTATTTTTAGCGTTCGCTGAATAGTGTTCAATATCAGAACATTCGAAGTTTTAATACTTCGATGTTCTGATACAGACCCGATTTATACTGGTGTTCCACCAGGGTGGCCTGTTTTTTTGGGAGGACATGATTGCGATCCACTAGGGTACAGCTGAGTCTATAAAGTTGTTCAGGTGGTTATGCAGGGCATTTGTTTGCTCTACTGCAGGAGGTGGTTTGACACTTATGTCATCACCTAATAGGCTGTAGTTTGCTTTAGATACAATTTTCATTTTTTTTTATTTTTTTGCTCCTCTCAGGGTGTCAGGTCTGATCCTTACTTCAAACAAAGCAGATTTATGGTTTAACCTTACCACGGAGGGAAATGCGCAAGGGGCAGTGCAGTGACATCCCCCCCCATATTGGTGAGTACTAAGTCTAAGACATTTGAACCCCTTGTAGAGGTGCAGACTAGCTGTTCCAAAGCATTTCTATTAACAGAGTCCAGGAACCTCAGAGCAAACATGTTTGTGCTTGTGTATGTCGCCTAATCAATAGAAGGATAGTTGAAATCACCCACAACCAAAGTGTTTGGCTGTATAGTGAATGACTCTAGTAAGTTCAGGTAGGTGGTGTGCTTCTCTTGGTTTATTCTGTGGGACTTGTAGTTAGCAATGATGTGGTAGGGTGCTTTACTTATAGTTGTTTGGCCCTAGAGTAGCTCAGGAGAGTCATACTGTTTAATCAGTCTCAAGGTGTATTTGGCTTTAACGACGATGGATATGCTTCCACCTTTGGTTCTTTCACACTCGTTTTGGGGTCTGAATGTGTGGAAGGCATTGTAGCCTTGCATGACAAGGGTGCTGTCTGCAGCCTTGAGCCATATCTCAGTGGCTACACAGATGTCAGCATCTTTCAAGGAGAGGTATGCTTCCAGGGAGTGCAGTTTCCTGTTTAGGCTCCTAGCATTAAGCAGCATAACGTTGAGTTTGTCTCAAGTGGATTTTTTTACGTTGGGGATTTTGTTTTTTTAGCATTGCCTAAAAATGGCACTATGGGGAAGGCAAGTGCCTTTGCCAGTATCCAAAAGCCTATAGAGGAGACAGTTGAAGACCATCTCTGGCAAAGCAGTGCGGTCTTTCAGCCATGTCTCTCCAGTCTGACAGATACTGGATCACACTGCATTGACACCAGAAACTAAGCCAGTTATTGAAGTTAGTTATTTTTTTGTCTGTATTGTGGGATCATCCTAGGTGAATGTAGAATTCTACTTAGGGCTAGGGATGTAACTGCTTGGGACACATCATCTGAGAATTCAATCATGTCTGTCTTCATATAGTCCAGAGAGTTGTGTCTCAAGTCGTTCACCCCAACATGTACTGTGGCAGAGTCATAGCAGTAACTGTTGTTGAGTGACTTGAGGGCATGGGTGATTTGACAGATCCTGGCACCTGACAGACAGTTGACCATGACCTTTTCTTTGTCCAGCCTGGTGAGGGGGAGATCTTTGTGTCTCACTATGGAGTCGCCTATGACCAGGACATTTGGTTTTGAGGTGTTTTGTCTTATGGACTTATTAGCTGAGGCACTGGTGTGAGGGTGTGGGTGGGTGTGTCTGTGTGTTATTTGTAGTGGATTATATTTGCTTTGCAGTGTGCGCAAGTGGTTTGTGCTTGGCAGGTTTCTGATCTTTTAGTAGGCTTCTGTTTTGAGTACCTCTGTGTATTTGGATTTATTTGTTGTGACCATGTGTTGTGTGAGAAGTGATGTGTGATTGATTCCAAATTCATAGTGTAATTACATCTCTCACATATTGTATTTGTTTTAGGAGTAAGTGGTTGTCAGTATACATGAGGCAATTACTACATTGCCTCAGGATGCCCATATCAGTCAAACTGGCCAGAGAAATGGTTGGAAACTGACCATCCATTATGCAAGTTTTTACCTTAACTGCTATTGGGGAGTGGGCTAGTTTACCAGATTTTGCTCTAGGATTAACAAAGGGGCTTATTCTAATGAAGGCTAGGGTTGAAAACTATGGCAACACTACTCAGTGTGCAGCTGAGTTTCCCACAATGCAGCAGGAAAACTTGGGAGGGTTCACTAACAGATGTCTAAGAGAAAGTTGTATTTTAAGGCATTTGCATCTGTACAGGGCACTTCTGAACCCTGTTGAGTGGTGCACAGCTGTGCACAAAACAAGGCTTAAATATAGGCAAAAGTAAACACTTAAACTACCAATGGGAAAGCACACAATGAGCTTTCCTCCAGTAATCTCCAACTTAGATAAGGCTCAGACTACACACTACTGCCCCAGGGATGCAGCCAGGGCTTTCCTAATGTAAGATGGATGGAATCGTGCTCAAGTGTAACAGTGCAGTCTAGATTCAGTGGATCTGAATCTAGTCTGTGCTATATACTACTTAAAGCAAGAGAACATATTTTTAAAGTGCAGAAAAATGCAGTAAAAATCAGCAAAATGAGCCAGCAAAGTGCAAAGAAAACTCAAAAAGTAGTTATATTTTTAGATTTTAACAGTGGATGCTTTCAATTTCAGCAGTTTCTCTCCAGAGCTCTGGCATAAGTTGCCAAATGTTGAGCAGCTCCAGTTAGATGACCTGTGTTGGTACTGCCCTCTGCACAAACTGACAACTCTTTGAGCAGCTGTGAACAGTGGAAGATTTTGGAGAATGTTTCCTGAAGAGGATTTAAAACTTGAGAGGTTTGCTTATTTACAAGGCATGGGAAATTCCGTTTGAGCGATGCACAAATGCAAGGCTTGTGTACCAGCAGGATAAAAGACTTTTATACAGTTAATCCCTCAGGCCAGTCAGATAAAAACACAATAAACTTTAAACCAGCAGCTTGCCACTTGGATGGGTTGAATTCAGCTCCCGCCAGAGTGCAAAAAGAGTGTAAATATGGCAGGAGTGTAGATACAAAGTTTCTACACAGTTTACCAAATGTGTGTGCTCATCACATCACATATGTGGAATATGCTGTTAAGATATAAATGTATTTAGAAAACAGCCTTTTGGCCTCAGTTAAACATAACTGATCAAACTTCAGAAACATATGTCCTTATTACTGTAAATATCCAAATAAAAAGTGACAGACAACCTACCCTCTTTACAGAGTTAAATCTCACCACACACAGCTGTCAGAGCATACGAGTTTAATATTAGAAAAAAGCAGTTTCCATGTTTTTGTGTGCTTGTATGCGTGGGCTGTGTGTGCATGTGTTAATTCTCCATTGCTGTAAATTGCATAAGGTTGTAGCTCCAGTAGGACCCCCAGAATGGTACTACTCTACTTATACAACTATATTTTGAGTGTTTCTCAGTAGTGCTGACTCCTATAGAAAAGTAGTTTGTATTTAAACTGGAAAACATGATGCTACTGCTTCAATCAAGCAAGTTTTTACAGCTTTCAAATGATGTGGCTTGACAGCTATTTTATGATCTGTCAAACAGTGGCTGTTTGAAGTTAAATTGATTTTCCAACATTTATATGTATAAAATGGCATCCGAGAAGTTAAATGTTGGCAAACCTGAATGGCTAAATATAGAGCTGTTGTGAGGTGAAAGCAGAGTGTTAGACTTGCAATAAAAGTTTTTAAAAATGTTTGATCTTGGTGCTGCATTTCTTGTTCTCTCTCTCTCTCTCTCTCTCTCCGTATGTGCACACACACACACACACACACACACACACACACACACACACACACACACATACATTTGTGTCAGTTTCCTTCAGGTTCTCTGGTTTTCTCCCACATTACAAAGACATACATCTGGAGCGGTTCTCCTGGGCCTTCGCTGAAAATTAGCTCGTTCCAAGTTGGACTTTCTGAGTAAACAAATGTTAAATAAATAAATGTATGTGTTTTTATGTACGAGGGTTTTTTTTTTTTGTTTTTCGATTTGTTCTAAGCCTCAGTGGTGGTGCTGCAGTAGCGTTGTCGCCTCAGTAAGACGTCCTGTTCGATTCTCACCTAGAGCGTCTACTGTGTGGAGACATGCGTGAATGGGCGTACCTTCATTGAAGGTTGTGCGTCAGGGCTGGCAACTCGGCACGTAAAAATCTACTGCCAATCATTAGCGGAGCGGAGTTCCGCTGTGGCGACCCCTAACTGGGAAAAGCCGAAAGACACAACAACAATATGTTGATTTGTCCTGGTGGTCGAGTGTTTCCTTTCCCGATGTTCTTTTTTGTAGCTCCGGGAGTTCGATATGAGATTCGATGAAGTGAGGTTCAATGAAATGGGATTTGATAATGTAAGTATTCAATATTTTGAAGTAGGCCCATATATACATACATACATACATATATATATATATATATATATATATATATATATATATATATATATATATATATATATATATATATTATCTATATAAATAAATGTATGTATGTGCATATTGTGTGCACTTTCACAGACACAGACACAAAATGGCTGATTGAGTTGCTCTTCATTAGGCTGTAATACGTTGCAACTGATTTATCAAATCCAAGCCAGTGAAATTCCCTTACAAGTGCACATATTTCTTTAGTTAAAAAAATTCAGTAAAGAAGGAATGATGCTTCTTGGTTAGAAGAAGCTAGCACACACAGACGAGGTCAGTGTAGACTTTACATTAAAGTCTGAATTACACAAAACATTTGTATTTGAAGCAGTGATGAAAAGCTGAATGGCCCAAAAAAATGGGCTTGTATATAACAAGTCCAGGATGCCCATTTCTCAGCTTATTCCCCTTTTCTCCAGGGTATGGCCATCTCAGAGTATATGTATATAAGTTTGGGGATGTGGAGAGCTTGACTCCCTGTAAAAAACAAGTTTAAAGAAGAGGAGCAGTGCTCAGGTTTCTCTCGTCTAGCAGTTTCAGTCTTTTGTTTTTTGGTCTGTCTGCACGCTGTAGGGAGTCAAAGCTCATATATTCCAAAATCTTTAGCAGGCTTCAAAGCAGAATATGTTTTTGTAGAATAAATGGTATTAGATTGCATTTGTGTTTTAAGCTTTTTTGGTTATTTTGAGTTTCAGTTACCAGTTGTAATTAACATCTGTTATTTTTGGACCATGAAAAAGTGTTAACACCACTCTGTAAACTTAGTTGACATCTTTTGTAGTGAAATTTATACAGTACTAAATGTTTAGTTATGGCAAGCCTCTTTCACAGCTGCCTCATATTTATATTCACAGAGTCAGTATTTCATTTAGACCTGTCCTGTAACATCGTGTGACTTTTCACCTACTTCACACAGGTAGTGCTTAATTAGGTCCTAAGTACTCCCAAAGCAAATGCACAACAGATTGGAGTATAAGTTAAAAGGTGCTATGAGTGAATGTGATGAGAGAGAACTGGTGCTATGCAGCACCACCGTTTTTGTTTTGATGTTTAGGAGGGAATATGATGATTTAGTACTGGCATCACCTGACAATACTGTTTTTGGTTTGCAGTTGAAATGAGTCATTAATATTGATTTGGGTGTGGTGAATACAGAAACAATGTGGTTGTCATGGTAAGAGACATTTTGATGGCGGTTGTATTTAATTTGCATTTCCATATGATACAGTTTCCAGTGTTTTTGAAAGGTGTCCAGTTTTTCATTTACTGGATGATTTCTGGAGGTTATTTTGACTTAAATCCTGACCTCCTCCTTCCACTCCTTAATCTTTACTCTTTTGATGCCTTTTTAATAGTTTTTTTTTTACTTACTTTCTGCAGTTTGTCCATTTGATTTTTTTTCAGTTTGGTTGACTGGTTTAGTTTGACTGAGCTATTAGCCCCTTTTCCACAGTGTCCCAGGGAGAAAATCTCCACATGTAATATAAAGGGAGATAAAAAGTCAGAGTAGACGAACTAAAATACATTTATGTTATTAGACATATTCAACTTAAACGAAAGTTCTCAACAAAAGGTAAACATTCTGAAGATATATATGGCTTAGCATAATTAGTGTATGTCGCAATTATACTAGCGTTTTCATATGGGGCAGGAAGAGCCCTGCAAAGATCACGGCTGTAGGAGCGCTTTGTTTTAAGCGCTTCTACAGCCGCTAAAAAAAAAAAAAAAGACGAGATTTTTTTTTCTAACAAGCCAGCCAGTCAGCCGTCCATTCATTCTTCTAACCAGCCAGCCATCTATCCATTCTTCCAACCAGCCAGCCATCTATCCATTCTTCCAACCAGCCATCCATCCAGCCAGCCATCCATCCATCCATTCATCCAGCCAGCCATCCATTCATTCAACCAGCCAGCCACCCGTCCATTCATGCAGCCAGCCAGTCAGCCATGCATCCCTTCATGCAGCCAGCCAGCCATCCATTCATTCAACCAGCCAGCCATCCATCCATTCAGCCAGCCAGCCATCCATCCAGCCAGCCAGCCAACCAGCCATCTATCCATTCATCCAGCCAGCCAGCCATCCATCCATCCATTCATTCATGCAGCCAGCCATCCATCAAGTCATTCATCCATCCAGCTGCTACTCCTACCAACCAGCTGGCCAGCCAGTCAGCTAGCCACTCCAGCAGCCAGCCAGCTAGCTAGCCACTCCAGCAGCCATCCGTCGTACCCATAACAGCATCTCCTTCACCACTCCTGTGGTGACGTCATGGTAGACGGTGTGGCCAGTGTCATATTGGCCACACCCCCATGTCCCACTTTGGCCCACTGAAAAGGTGGCAACCTTATGGAGAGAGCCACAAATAACAGAGGACAAACAACCAAAAATAAGGACAGATTTTAAATATTGCTTTTATAAACTTAGAAAGTTGTTAGAATGACAGATTTCCAATAGCATGCATTATCTGAACGGTATGAAGTCTGAAACTCAAATGCCTGTTGTGATTTAATGACTTCAGTCCCTAGTCATTTGACAGAAAACTACACATTTTATGAGGATGGGACCAAACATACGAGCCAGAAATCTGGAGAGGTGAAAGGTATGCTGTGTCGAGTGTTAGCTCAAGAAGTCTGGATAAACCTAAAATAAACGGGAGACAAAAGCTCAAAATAGAAACATATTTTACTTGATTACTAAGATTTGTGTTAGCATACATTTTCTGAAACAGAGGTGTGCGTGAGAGAGTGAGTAAGAGTGACAATAAAGAGATTTGTGTATCTCTGGAACTTTCAACTGAAGAAATCTGGATAAACCCTAAAATAAAGAAGGAACAAAGTCTCAAAAATAGGAAGAGATTTTAATTACTGCTCTTATAAAATTACAAACTTGCTTAAATAAAAGGATTTGGGTTAGTATGAATTTTCTGAAGAAAATAATAGTCTAAAACTCAAATGTATGCCATTATTTAGTAACGTCACTCTCTAATGACTGGCAGCAAACCAAACAGTTTAGGAGTATGGGACCAAAAAATAAAGTAAATGCCTTGGTATATTATATTTTGGATGTAAAATGCTTCCTCCAGCACCATTAACATATACTACAGCAAGTTTGAAAAATAAAGTGGAGGAACTGTTTTACATCTATCTATCTATATATTTATATAGATATATATATATATATATATATATATATATATATATATATATATATATATATGGATCACCTTCATTTCGCCGACAGTTAATTTCATTCACAACCAAGTCAGCAGGCCCAATTCACTGAAACTTCATTTCACTGACACTTCATTTCACCGACACTCATTTAGTCGAAAATGATATATGGCCTATTCCCCCACTGTAGAGTGACCCACATACTGGGGTTCTATAATGGTTTTTTGGTAATAGTTATTCATTGCACTTGTAATAATGCGTCTGTATACTATAAAACGTTTATGATATGAGGGGGGCTTTGCCCACCACACGCCCCATTGTGGGGGGATGTGCCCCCCACACCCCCCTTACTATATATTCTAACTCCAGGGTCGCTCTACATTGGGGAATAGGCCATATATCATTTTTTACTAAATGAGTGTCGGTGAAATGAAGTGTCAGTGAAATGAAGTTTCAGTGAATTGGGCCTGCTGACTTGGTTGGCAGTGAAATGAACTGTCGACAAAATGAAGGTGACCTAGTACTACTCCCTGGTAGTAGTACTAGGGATCAGTTCCCATCCCTAAGGATGGAAGCTTTGGCCTTTGGCCACTCATTTTTATATCTGCTAGCTATCAAGCTGAACCCAGATAATCATATAGAGAGGCATACTAATCCTAGAACAGCAGGCAAACTGAGTTGTAGCAGTTATAATTGAAGTAGCTGATGACCAAATAGGTATTTTGGTTGTTCCATATTTGTTCCAAAAACATGAAGAATTTGATTATCTAGGAGAGTCACTGTAATGAGGGGAATTACTTTTAACCCTTCCCAAAAGTGTAGAGACCCTAGTTTTATTATTTTATTTGGCAGGCGTGAAAGGGGTATAGCTCTTTGCATTGGCAGCTGAAGGGGGGGGGGGGCACACTAAAAAAACACTTTTCTGCATTTGACTGAATGTACTTTTAGCCCCATTACTTGATCAAAGTGCATTTATTCAGAGGTCTTTGTCGATGAATGCAGCTGATAAGCAAAACCCTAACCACTTTGAAGTCATTTTAACATCATTAATTTTATATTTTTGTGAAAATGATTTGGATAGTATGAAGTCTGTAATAAGTGTTGCAGTAAATCCAAAGGCTTCTAAGTGTGTTACAGAAACTTGAATGGCAAAAAAGAGGACTGGTATACTGTTGCCCCAGGTAATTGCTTCCCTCAATAGTGTTGCTTGTTAAGTGCTTGAGTAGGATGAGGGTGAGGGGATCAGGACATGATGGGAATAAGGAAGAAAGAAAGTACGTAGGTGGTCAAACAGTAGGCAGAGTGTGGGAGAATTAAGTGACTCCATCTTCATCAGTCTATTTGACAGGTTTATCAGCTGGAGGCAGAAACAAAGCATGGGACTGATGGGAGATCATTGTACCAGATACTTGCTGTCATTTCCTATATCCACACCAGAAAGGGCAAAAAGTCCCATTATAAGGTCTGAATTAGGAAGAATTTATTCCATTGGCGCAGAAAGGAACCTGACTGGACATTGTTTTAAACTTGTTCCCTCCAGTGCAGGCATGGTTTGCACTGTGGAGATGAGGTCTCTGTCTAAGCGAGTCTTGCATTCCTAAGTAACTCCTCACATTTCTAGTAGAGCTCAGCAAGCTAGCTGTGTCTCAACATAGTTTTTGGCCAGGCTATGACAAAGACCAGCCCTGCTGTAGATTCAGGAATAAGGTGTAACTTCAATGGAGCTGTTTTGCTGGACTTCTCTATAGCTGTGGCAGTGTAAACTATAAATTGATTGTCAGAAATTGAGGACCTTTAGTTCTGTCAATAAATTCTTCACATTAGTCACTGTAACAGTAATTTTACCCTGACTTAAACATTATCAGAAACACAGAACTTTCACAGTCCATTTGGATGACACCTACTTTGGCACTGTGCCTTCCCCCATTTAGAGTACCATACTGCTCGTTATTCAGCCCCTTACTTTCCATGCTCTTTGCAGATTGTGTAGAACTGCATAGTGGTAGTAGCACAGTTGTTCAGTATGGTGATGATTTTGACAGTTTTCTCTTCAGCAAATTTCATTAGGCATTCTACCAAACTAACTGTATAGCTCAAGACTTCTTAATATTAGCAAAACCAAGGTTAGATTTCTCATTCCATCAGATACATGTGACTACAATTTTTTTCAGCTCCTGCATTACAACAGAAAAATTAAAAGTGGCAGTACTGACAGTTGCCAACATTCTCAGCCTAAGCCTGCACCATTGGAGTAGAGGTATAAAGCCCAGGCTACTTGAGTTTGAGTGCTGTCTCAGGTGCTTTGCAGCACAGCTAAGGTAGATAAGTATACCCGTTCCTCGTGAAGAGGAGAGGCTTGCACATTGAGAAACACTGGCAAGTTGATATCCTGGGATGAAAATCAGGGAGATGACAGCACATAATACTACTAGTGGGTGGGTGGGACAGCTTACTAACTTCAGCCCCTTGTAGAGGTGAAATGTCGTGCAGCAGCAAAGCCCTTTGCATGCCCCACCAATGGGATGTTGTTAGGCTTGTGCAAGGAGCTGGAATGAAAGAAAAATATGCCCAGGATCAGCATGTTGTTTCCCCATGTGTCTTAGTCTCCTCACCAGTCCTGAATATGGGTCAGAGATGATATGGGGGAATTAGGAGATTCAATACACCCTGTGAACAAGGAGAAGTGCTTGAAGTATTGATGGTCCGCTGTGAGGGGTCTAAATTAGGCTAAAAAAGTTTCAGCATAACAATAAACTACCAGCTAAAATCACAACATTGGCATGCTCTGGCATGCTAGGCAGTACTTTGCTGCCACTTCCTGTGTCAGGAATCCAGACTTTCTTGTTCCCAGCTTGTTATATGTCACTTCTGTCATCACTAGCCTTTCAGCTCCCCAGCTGGCTAAATTCAGTATCATAATAGCAAACAGGTTTACAACAGATCACCATCCAGAATCCATTACTGCATTCCATTAAAATAATTAAAATGACTCGAATTAACACATCAGATGATAGTATCCCATGCAAGAATGGTTCATAGGCTAGTACATGAAGGTATCTATGTTTTCTCAACACAATGACAGTTGTCATCCCATTTTATCTTCTTAGATCAAAGGTGGCTTATAGAGAAATCATTCCAAGGCAAAATGCAAACTCTCTAATCTTGGAGTTTATGTGGTCAATCTGTTGAGCATGCTCCCAGCTAAGCTTAGACTCATCCTGGAAAAATGTCTGTAAGAAAATTCCTGAAACATCCCTTGAAAAGAAAATGGTTGTGATGTGGGAAAGCCTAATCATAGTCTGTATTTATCTCAACCCCATTCTTCCAATCACACAGTTAAGCCTGCCATTAGTCACCCCCTTTCCAGATATTTCCATTTTGAGCTCTTTTCACATTAACACACCCACCCCTCATTTAGACCATTCTATTCCTCGTTTATTGCAGTGTGTCACTGTTTATCTAGACTAACTCACAACATAAGCCAATTATATTAAGCATGGTGCAACTTTCTTTCCCACTACAGTAATAAACATGCACCAGATGATTTTTAGTCACCACACTATAAGCCTAATTTACAAAATTTCATGTCTGTCTAAAGAGTTTTACAGTATATTGTTTGCCACTGTAATGTGCATTATTTTATGCCTTTGAATTAAAGTTTTTATTTAGCACAACCAGGTCCCTCCAGTTTAATTTTGAGGGTTACCTGTTTCACAGAGTGCTTTAAAAGTTTACATAAAACTCATTGTTTTAGCCAGACTTCTGATACCACCTAATGCCCTTGCTGCTGAAAGTTGAATGGGATATCATATTTTATGTTTCACCTCTAGTACCTGCTAAATTCCAGTGCCATTGATTTGCACTTAACATTAATGTGTTGAGTTTAAATCTGAAATACATACATACATTTCACTTGATTCCTTATGTTGTCTTTGCATTTTAGTGATGGGTTGCACTTATTTTCCAAGAAAGTGTTAACCACAGTTTTCAGTGCAGTGAAGCCTCTAATTAAGGTAAAGTTTACATAGTAATAAGCATAACTCTTCCCACACTTGGGGGGGGGGGGGGGGGGTTGTGAGATACGTTAGACAGAAACATAAGTTTAATAAACAGAGTGACAAAATGATGCCAGCCAATGTCCCAAATGAAAGTCCAGGCATCCACATTCATTTAAAATACACTCAGCTGCACTGCAGATCTCTTTTCTGTTCCTCTTGCTTTCAAAAAGAATATCTTCGGCTACAGGAATCAAAATTGTGTTATGCAAAAGTTGAAAGGAATTTGTATTTATCGAGGAACTGGGGCTCATGTAAACTCACACATTAAAGCCAAAAGGTAATTTCTACACCTACAGAGTAACACACTTTCCTAAGAACCAGTGTTGAGCAATGGTAATATTTTGACTTGCTAAGTACTTATTACCTCCCATGTCTACTTTATTAATTGCATACAGTCAGTAGCAGTTACAGTTGCTATGAGGTCATCACGTCCAACATCGGGGCTGCAGGTGCAGGCTGAGGATGTTGTGGCAGTAAAGGGAAACAAAATTAAGCAAATCAAGATTTGAAGGGGCTGCTTAGATTTTCATGACACCTTCTTATGTTTAGATGAAATTCAGTATTTTCTGGCAAATACCTGACAGCTGACTGGTATGACTGAAGTTGCATTGATATTCTGCACCAAGGTATATGGCTGCTTTGATGCAAGACTGCAGTATTGTGTGTTTGACTATATTTAGCAACTTGGCATCAGGCAGGGGAGGGGGCACGTTTAGCTATGCAACTTTACACAGTGGTTTAAGAAATATATACTAAATAAAGAAAACAGATTCAGTGGTTATGCTGTAAACTTTGCACTAGATTGTATTGCATGTGCGGCAAGTGATTGCAGTGATTTTTCATCGACTTTATTTTAGTATTGCAGAATCACGCATTTCTCACGTTCGTTTCCAGCACAAATACCTTATACTGAGGTGCAAGCTGTTTACTCATAGCTAACTTGATGTCCTTCAAGGATGCATCTGCAGTCATAACATATGGGTTGTCCTGCCTCAGGCAGCCCTTCGGTCGGCCGGATTCCAAAGTCTGGGTCTGGCCTCGGCTGATGTCGCACTTTCCCCAACATCAGAGCGTCTGGGGTATAAAAGCATCAGCCGACACCATTTTCCTCAGTCTTTCTTGCCGCGCGGTGCCCGAAGCAGAAGCTGTTCGCAATTGCCGGTCGGTCAGATCCAGAGATTTCAGCTACCGAAGACTTCGAAAAAAGCTAAGTACCCCGTTGGGGACTCTTTCTTGCCTCAGTCGATGTCAGACAAAGTAAATAATTGTTTAACTTGTGGGAAACAAATACCTCATAAGGATTTCCATTCTTACTGCCTTCCTTGCTTAGGCCTGGACCACGACGTATCGGCCTGTTTAGCCTGTGCCTCCTTCAACCGACGAACTCTTAGACGTCGGTCGGAGTTTGCAGAGGAATTTTTTGGAGCCGCTTTTGCTTATAAAATGCCGTCGGAGACTCTGACTTCGCATATGGTCAAAAACGCAAGGAAAAGGACCAACACTCGCAGCCCGCGGTTTCGGCTGAAACCACGGCTAGGCCTACCGTGAGTGTCTCGGTTTCGGCCGAAACCGAGTCCTCGGCGATTCCTTCTTCCGAAACCATACTTCCGACCGCCGAGGCCCGAGAGGCCCCGGCTGAGTCGGCTTCAGAACTACCTACCGAAGCTAGTGTTCTGGATTTGTCCGACACCATACCTTTGGACATTTCTATCCCTGCACGTGGGGCTGCTAGGCCCCCAGCTTCTATGTCCATTAAGGCCTTTTCTAGGGCTAAAGCTTTCAAATTTTCAAAAGCTTTGCCTGCCAAATCTACACCCCAGAGGCCTTCCTCTAGTTCACAGATCCTCAGCCTGGCTGAGGACCTTATCTCCTTAATTAGGGGTTCACAACCTCACCCAGACAGGGCCTCTCAACCTCCTCCAGACAAAAGGCCCAGGACTGACCCCTCTGAACCCCACTCCTCAGATGATTCCACAGATGGATCTGAGTTGTCAGACCACCAGGAAGGGGCTTACTCGCCTTATGAGGATTCAGATGCAGAGGAATCTATCCCTTCGGCCTCCCCTCCTGAAGAGTTTTCCTTTGGGGAGACTTTACACTCCATGAGAGAACACTTTCAATGGCAAGGTCAGGATTTCTCTGATTCTAGGAAAAGATTACGGGCCTTTTTGCATTTGCCTCAGCATAGGCCCTTAGCTATACCTCCTGTTCTAAATGTAATTGATGATGTGTACAGTGATGTCAGTACAGCCCCTGATACTCTTCCTCCGGCCCCTGCCAAACCTGACAGATATTACAGGGTCCCGGATTCTCATTTCCATCTGTATAAAGCCCATTCTGCAGACCCAGAAACTATTTCTCAGGGCCCTAAAGGGGTTGCAGCCGCTACTGCCAAAAATCCCCTACCCTCTGATAGAGAGTCTAGAGCCTTAGAGAGATGGGGTAAGAAGGTGTATACATCTGCAACTCTTTCTGTCAGGGCATTAAACTATCAATTCCATATGCTACAGTACCAGGAGTATTTGTTAGATGAACTGAATAAGAAACTTTCTTCTCCTGAACCCCTAGACCGTAAATCCCTTCAGGATTTGGTACATAACTTACAACAGGTTAGTAATCATTTCTTAAAATGTGGCTATGATGCACTGGAGGCTTCATTTAGATCAGCTATGACTGGGGCAGTTATTCGTAGGCATGCCTGGCTGAAGGAGCAATCTTTGCCAGACCATGTCAAAGTTAAACTCCTCAATGCTCCAATGGAGAAACAAAATTTATTTGGCTCCCCTGCTCAGGAGATTCTAAAAAAGGTTGAAGAAAAAGCAAAATCTGTGCAAACAGTTAAAGATTTCCTGCAAGTTCAACCACCGAGATTCAGCAGAAACTGGCCTACAAAGAATTGGTCCTTTCCAGACTCGGACAGAGCCCAGAGAGGCAGGAACAGGCGCTCTAAAGGCAGAGGTCAATCGAAGGGCTCCTACAGAGGCCGTCAGTGGCAGCCTGCCAACCAGAGGAGTAGTGCAACAGCTACAACAACAACCACTACTACAGGACAGACTCAATGACTTGACTCTGATTCCGCCTACCAGGGATCAACTGGAAGAACCCTTGGGCGGAAAGCTGGCTTTATTCTCAAAAAACTGGCATTATATTACAAAGGATACATGGGCATTGCAAATAATAGACAAAGGATACAGGTTTCACTTCCACACTTTGCCAAAAAGAAGCGGAATGCCAAACTTTCCACCAAATCAGAAGGCAGAGGCTTTAAAACAAATCAGCAATTTACTTCAGATGAAAGCTATAGAAAAGGTACCATGTTCAGAACAAGGCCAAGGATTTTACTCCAGACTATTCCTTGTACCAAGAAAAGAAAATCAATGGAGGCCTATTCTCGACCTGTCCGCACTCAACACTTATCTCATTGTGCCAAAATTCAAAATGCTGACCCTACAGCAACTTCTTCCCATGTTGGGCAAGGAGTCTTGGCTGGTGACTCTAGATCTCAAGGAGGCATACCTACACGTCCCTATCTGACCAAGTTGCAGAAGACACCTCAGATTTCTTGCAGGATCAGAGCATTATCAATTCTCAGCATTGCCCTTTGGCTTATCTACTGCGCCCAGAGTATTCACGAAATGCCTGGCATCAGTAGTTGCACATTGCAGACTACAGGGAATTCAAATTTATCCATACCTGGACGACTGCCTAATACAAGTGGACAACAAGAAGAAATTGTTAAAGGACTTGGCCTATGCCATACACCTGTTACAGGCCTTGGGATACACAGTCAACATCCAAAAGTCAAGACTAGTACCATCCCAAAGGATCACCTTTTTGAGTGCAGATCTGGACACAAACACCCAAATGGCCTTTCTCACAGAAGAAAAGCAAAAACAACTTCCAGATTACTTCATGATTTTGACAAGACAAACTCAGCTTACTGCAAGGAAAATCCTGCAAGCCCTGCATTACATGGCATCCTGCATAATTCTAATCCCACATGCCAGACTGCATATGAGGAAATTACAATGGTACCTAAGGAGTGTATGGTCTCAACACAGTCACAGTTTAGAAACCATGATACCAATCATTCCATGCCTTCAAAAGGAATTCCTTTGGTGGGCTCAGGCCTGCCAGTCCAACAGAGGGTTGCCTTTCAACAAACCAAAAGCAAGGCAGACCTCACCACAGACGCCTCGGACCGAGGATGGGGAGCACACATGGAGGACAAATGCATCCAAGGCCTATGGCCTCAAGGGCAGCTAAGCATGCACATAAACCAAAAGGAAATGCTGGCAGTGAGGCATGCAATCGAGGCATTCAAACCCTTCCTCCAACAAGGACATCTGTTAATAAGGACAGACACCACCACGGTCATGTGGTACATAAACAAACAGGGTGGCACACATTCTTACCCGCTAGCAGGGATGGCTATGAATCTGTGGGATCTATGCCTGAATCTCAATATCCAACTACAGGCCCAATTCGTGCCAGGGAAAGAAAATGCACTGGCGGACAGCCTAAGCAGAACTACTATGGATGCACACGAATGGATGCTGCACCCAGACATCTTCAAGCTCATAACAAAGACATGGGGAATGCCGGAGATAGATCTGTTCGCCTCCCCACTCAACCATCAACTGAAGACATTCTGCTCAAGGACATACCACCCACAAGCTTGGAGGGTGGACTCTCTCTCTTTCAGCTGGAAAGCCCTAGCAGTATATGCCTTCCCACCTCTCCCATTGATGCACAAGGTTCTACTGAAAATCAGGGAGGAACAGCCAAAAGTGATACTAATAGCTCCGGACTGGCCAAGACAACACTGGTATCCACTATTGAGAAACATGTCTCAGGCAAAATCATGGCCTCTCCCCCAATGGCCTCTTCTTCTAACGCAAAACAATTTCAAGACCCTGCATCCCAACTTGAAAACATTGCAGCTAACTGCCTGGAAAATTCCTTAAATCCCAATCAAACTGTTTTATCTCAGAGGGTGAAGGACATTATCCTGGAGGCTCGCAGGCCTTCCACAAGGAAGACATACTCAGCTAAATGGAAGAGATTTCTCATTTGGAGCACATCAAAGGGCACAGATGTCACAGTGGCAAACCTAGCACATATCCTAGAATATTTAGCAGAATTGTTCCACAATGGCCTGTCCTATTCTTCCATTAAGATTCATGCTTCAGCAATTTCAGCAGAATACAATGTGGATCCACCTATCTTCTCACACCCTCTCCTCAGACAATTTCTGAGAGGGATCAAAAATGTTAAACCTCCAATAAGACCCCTCTACCTGCCTGGGATCTCAACTTTGTGCTGGAAAAACTGACACTACCTCCTTTTAAACCAGCAGCATCAGCGGATCTACAGTTTCTATCTTGGAAAACTGCATTCCTTCTGGCAATCACTTCAGCAAGAAGAGTATCTGAGTTACAAGCATTAATGGCAGTGCAGCCTTTTCTTATTTTCCACCAGGACAGAGTGTCACTAAGAACCAATCCTACTTTTATGCCAAAGGTGGTATCTAGGGTATCCTTGAACCAAGCTATTCACTTGCCTACGTTCTTCCCTAATCCACAGAATAAAGGGGAGAAACTTTTGCACACCCTTGATATACACAGACAACTACGCTACTATTTGGACAGAACAAAAACTAGCAGAAAAACTGACCAACTTTTTGTAGCACATGCAACTGGGGTGCAAGGAAGAGCAATTTCCAAACAGACAATTTCAAAATGGATAGGAAATTGCATTCGCTTTTACTACTCCTTTCATGGAAAGAGAGTTCCTGAAAATATCAGGCCTCACTCCACAAGGGCCACGGCCACCACTACAGCCTTCCTACGGGGGGGGGGGAGGTGGCTACCAAGGACATTTTAGAAGCTGCTACTTGGACCTCCGTGCATACATTTGCCAAGCATTACAATCTACCTTTATACTCTAGATCCAGTGCAGGGTTTGCAACTGCAATCCTGCAGGGGATCTTAACTACACCATCCTTTTTTTAGTACCTCCACCCCCAGATTGGCTATGGTATTCTACCCATATGTTATGACTGCAGATGCATCCTTGAAGGACATAGTACAGTTTTGTACCTACCATAAATGTAGATGTCCAATAGGTATGCATCTGCAGTCAGGATTACCCTCCCTCCTTCCCCTCTTTGGTATTCCTAGGGTGCTTACCCCTCTTTTAGCTAGCTGGGGGGAATCTATTATGGTGTATTTGTTTGTTTATTCACGTATATAATTTGCAAATGTTTGGAACTTTTCAGCATTTATCCAAATTTAACCTTCCTAGAGGGCACCTGGCATCTGGGGCAAGAAAAATGGCGTTGGCTGATGCTTTTATACCCCAGACGCTCTGACGTCGGGGAAAGTGCGACATCAGCCGAGGCCAGACCCAGACTTTGGAATCCGGCCGACCGAAGGGCTGCCTGAGGCAGGACAACCCATATGTTATGACTGCAGATGCATACCTATTGGACATCTACATTTATGGTAGGTACAAAACTGTACTTTTTTATTTCATTCATGACAGACTTGTTTTGCAGCAGGTGACTTTTTTCCTGAATTAGGTACCTTATTTGTCAAATAAAATATAGAAAACTATCATCTTCATCAGATGTTTGTCTTTCATTATTTTAAGTCCAAGCTGCATTCTGTTCTATTCCTGTGATTGTGGAAAACATTTGCTGTTCGCTGTTTAAATTGTCATTAATTTACTACCGTGTCATAATATGAATTTTTAAATAATTGAGGTCACACTTTAGAAATTACACTGTAGTTCCACTTTCTAAACTAATTAAAAAAGTTCTTTCTCCCAGATGTTTATTAATAGCTTAAAATCAGGCCACTGTTCCCCTGGATTCTCTACTTGACCTGCTATTCGTCTTCATTTATATAAATATCCTTTATATCACACCAAGATACTCACTTTTATAGTTATAAAAATGTGTCATGACACATACAAATGAATCTCTCTTTAGCCAAGCCTGAGTGTGACATTTTAGTAGGCTGAGGTATTTTTCAGGCCAGAACAACATTGTACGAACTGGGTTTAAACAGTGAAATAGTTGTTCTTAATTTTTGATAAACAGGCATTCCTCTTTGATGAAACTTTGCTTGTTTTCAGGTGTATACCAGGAGAGTTACAGATACAGATGAAAAAAGCACATGGAAGAAATCATTTTACTTAGACCTACGAGAAACAGTAACGTAGGGTGAAACCAAAGTAAGCAGAAAACTATGAGAATGTTTCACAGATGGCTTAAAATATACATGATTAAACAGGAGCTAAATATGCTGACATGCGACATTAACAGCATGCAGGCTGTGTGGGCTAAGGAGGTCTATATTATATAGACGAACAATTAAAATCTCGACTTACCTTTCATCGATCCGTATATGTCGAAGCTGCACATCGTCAGATGGCCAAATCATTGATTTCTTTCTAAGGGAAAGAAATCGGTAGCCCTACCACGCACACCACTTTACAACAGACACTATGAAAGTGGGGGGCTTTACCCCCATACCCCCCCTTAACTAAATATACTAACTCCAAGATCACACTACAGTCGAGAAAAGGGTGGATTTAAAAGAACGGCCAACAGATTTCTTTCCCTTAGAAATAAATCAATGATTTGGCAGTCCAACGTTGTGCAGCTTCGACATGTACGGGTCGATGAAAGGTAAGTCGAGATTTTAATTGTTCATCTATATAATATAGACCCAGCTAAGGTACCTAACTTGCCAGAGACTCCTTGTTGATCTAGTGGTAGTGACAATTGCATGGAATGCAGGAAGTCCCAGATGCAGTCCCCAGACAAGGGTCAGAGTTTTCCTTTCTTCTTGAGTTGTTACTACAGTCTAGGTTCTTGGTTTGTTCTGCATTGAATGCTTGTGTGTTTAAAATCATTTTCATGCTGGTTTCCTCATGGAAGGAAAAAACTGTTCTACGGAAAAACAAGTACCTAACTGTCCAGAGACTCCTTGTTGGTCTAGTGGCAATGACAACAGCATGGTCTCCAGCGGGTTATGGGTTCAGTCCTCAGGTTAGGGTCAGAGTCTTCCTTTCTTGTTGAGTTATCTGAAGAAATGATAAACTAAAATTCTTAGTAAGAGTATTGTCAGGTATCTTTTGTCTTTGATTCTTGTGAGTCCACATTTGCCAATATCCGAAAGCCCAGTGGTGACAGGTGCAAGCCGTCCCTAGCGAAGCAACGTGGCTTGTCGAGCATGTCATCCCAGGCTGACAGACACTGGATCCCCTTTGAATGACACCAAAATTTTAGCCAATTGTTAAAATCGATCATTTTGTCTTTGTACTGTGGCATCATTCTAGGTGAGGGTAAGATGCTGCTCAAGGTCAGGGTCATACCAGCCTAGGCTACATGATCAGAGAGTTCCTCTATGTCTCTTTTCATGTAGTCCAGGGAGGTACGTCTCAGGTCATTCACACCAGCATGTACAAGGACTGAGTCATATTTGTATTTGCTTTGGAGTGACCTGAGTGCTTGCGTTATGTGGCGGATCCTAGCACCCAACAGGCAGCTCACCGTGACCTTCTCTTTATTCAGCCTGGTGAGCGGGACGTCAGTGTGTCTGACAGTAGAGTCACCTATTACAAGAGTATCAGGTGTGTTATTCAGCCTTAAGGGCTGTGGATGCTTGGCACACTGACTTTGTGGGTTATGTGTTGTGCGTGTTTTGTTTTGAGGTAGCGTTTGCTTGGATGTCTGCTTTGGAGGTCTCTGTTGCTTAGGTAGATTTTTATTTAGAGCCTCCGAGTATGTTTTTGTGTATTTATGTATTTGGTTCGCTGATGTGGTGGGACTATGTGATACTGGAATTGTGTTGTGTGAGGTTACCTTCTCCTCCTGACTGGTTACACCAGTTTTGAGATGAGAGAGCTCAGCCTCCAGTTTGGCTAAATAGTTGCATCTCTCACATATATTTGAACCTGTTTGGAGGAGGAGAGGGTTGTCCGTGTACATGAGACAGTTGTAACATTGCCTCAAAATTCCCAGATTCACCAGCTGGACTGGAGAGGAAACCATTGACTGACCTTTGGACATGCTAGAGTAAATATAGGGAAACTGAATTTAAGATGGACCAATAGAGGACAGGATAATCGTAGAGAGTATAAGTGTAAGTAGTGCTTATGGTTTAATAGTGCTAACTTGTAGGATTACTTAATTGGACCAGTGAAGGGCCTTAGAATGAGAATATGGTGTTTAAATTGAGAGATAGAGCAGTTCTAAGGGAAAAAGTGAAGAGCAGACTTTGTGGAGCCAGGAATAGTTTAAACCCAATTAGGCGGCGCTGCCCACTGTTGCGCTATGCTCAAAAACGCGCAAAACCGCGCAACAGAGGGTTTTAAGAGAGGAAGATGGAGTTTTGGAATTGACCCAGCTGTCTTCAAAATATTCTTGTAAAACCACTCCAAAAACAGTGAAAACACTACTAAGATGGAAAAACTCATGAATTACTGGCACAGGAACTAGCAGAATAAAATAAATAAAATTTATTCCAACAAAACCATGTACACTGCCCCACAGATTGTGCTTTCATCCTCTTAAGATAGGACTTCATCAGAGTCACTTAATGAAACCCAAATCAACCTTTTACAACTTGTAAAGACCAATAATTAAAATAATTAACGTTAATCCATTTCTTAAAGGGGCACTGCATTAGCAAACTTTTAATTTTAACTGTGTAGGTGTGAATATTAATGGAAATGTTATTCATGGTGAATGTAATACAAGTGGGGTCACTTAAAGATTTGATCCACATACTTGAGAAGAAACCTTAAGATAAAATCTCTTCAAATTGAAAATGCTTATTTTAAATAAATTCTTAGATTTAAATGTTGTCCCTCAGGGACTTCAGGTTTTTAAATTCCCTTTTGGGAATATAGTAAAGATATTATTGCTATATAACAGTGAACTATGTAATGAGTTTTAGAAATGTTTAATAGACATGGTTTAGAATTAATTAGGAAATTATTAAATTTAATGATTGTTCTTTATGTACCTTGATGAATGAAGCTGAAAAGCTTAATTTGGATATTTTAAATGACCTAATGTTTGACCAGTGGAAAAATATTATATTAAACAACTGAACATAGTAGAAGGGAAATGTAATAAGATAATTAAAAGGAAACAGAATAAAACCGAGGGAGATCTTAAGCAATGCTCTGATTCAAAAGCTTACCCAATTAAAGAAATAGAAAACACAAAACTAAAGTACACTCAAAAGTCATAGTCATTTTGTTAATAGTAATGGAAGGAGTGAAATGTTAAATAGAGCGGAGAACATGCAAAGGGCTAATGGTGAGAATAAGCAAAAATATATATTTTTCAAAGACCTTACAGGAATTACAGAGGGGGAGAGAATGTGAACCATTGTGATTCATGGCAGGGGCGATCTCCGTTTCCATCCAGGAAGGGATGGGCAGGAAAAACAAACATGAAATAACCCTGGGGGATAATGAAGGCATTGTTCATAGTTGTAATGATGTTAATATTTATAATTATTCTGGAATTAACATTACTAGTGAACACTTTTCCCTTTTCCAAAAAGGATTGAAATTTGTGCCCACAAAGAATTTCAACTTGGTGGAGAGTTTAATTGAGACTAGGTTATTTATTAGAAAGTTGAATTTAGCAGTCTGTTACAATGACAAAAACACAAATAATGTAAATTCGGAAGAGAGTATTAAAATGAAAAGTACATTTAACCCACCCATTCACCCTACCATAAATGTACTTGAGAAAGCCATTACTGATGAGTTTTATGAATTACAGTTAAAAATTAAAAGGGATAGATTTACCTTTAACAACTTAAATAAAAAGGAAAGGGATTTATGCCACCAACTAAAAAATGATAGCTCTATCAGCATAATGAAACTGATAAGGGATGTGGATTGTGATTTATGATTCTTTTACAGTATAGTAAAGATATTTTTGATAAGTTGTATGATGGAAATACTTAAACCAATGCCTCGGTTAATGAAGTGAACATTAGCTGTCAGAGGATTGATTATTTTTTTAGAAGAATACTTACTAGAAAGGAGAATTTCCCCTGAAATATACAATTTTTTGAAAGTTAAGAAGCCCATAATCCCCTCCCTTTTTGGCATTCCAAAAGTACATAAAAATGTATGTCACCCCCCCTCCCTTTAGACCAGTTGTTACAGTGGGAAGTTCAAAAACCTACCCAATAGGCATTTGTATATACAAATGGCTGAAAATTATGTATAATAAAGTTCCCCACTTGCTTTTGGATTCCTGGAATTTCCTAGGAAGGTTTAAAAATGACCTTTGGGATAGAAATGTTATTTTTTAATTGCTGTAGTTGACCTTTTCACCTCTATCCCTCGAGATGAGGGATTAGAATATTTTCTTCATAGCTTTAATGCATATGCAGAATTTAGTAAAGATAAAATCAGTTTAATATATGAACTTATGTCTATTGTACTAAGCTATATCTATATAATATTTGATAGGGAGATATTTAAACAGAGTAGGTGTGTTGCTGTGGGGGCCTCCTTTGCCCTGATTTATGCCAATTTAGTCCTTCTGAGTTGGGAAACTACGCATATATACAAGAGTGAATATAGAAATTGTTTAGGATTGTATATTAGATTTTCGGATGATATCTTTGTTCTCTGGAAGCGGACAGAGGAAAGAATTATTTATTTTGTCCAATATCTTAATACAACGTCCTCTTTCTTAAGATTCACCTATAAATAAAGAAGGAATTAATTTTCTTGATACCCTGATTGAACATACTGATAAAGGGTTCATATCAAAAGTCTTTAGGAAGGAGACCTTCAGCAACTCCTACTTGAATTATTCTAGTTGTCATCCACTCTCCCAAAAGAAGAGTATTCTGAAAGGGCAAATTATCAGAGTTGCTAGGATGACTTCCCATTATAGTGATCTATTAGAGGAATTAGACAAAGTTGGTAGTATGTTTTAGGCAAGGGAATACCCTCAGGCTTATAGGTGAAATGAAGGGGTATGTAAAGTCACAATGGTGCAAGAGATATAAGCCCTTATTAGGAATAGGGTTAGATGAAAAGACAACACCCCCCAACAAAAAGAAGTTTGAGAGGGGATGTGTTGAGTATAATTTAAAAGTCCACAAAGTTACACCTATCGTGTAGAAGAACTGGAATACTTTAAAAACTAACCTGGATGTAATTCAACTTCTGAGACCTGAACCATGTTTTATTTTCAAAACCAGTCAAAATTTAAAAGATGGCTTTGAGAGTAGTGGAATAGATCCTGACAAAAAGAGAATGCAGGGGGTAGGAACAAAGAGATGTGGATCTTGTGGTCAATGCAGTTATATGTTAGAGAGGCTTATCCTACTCAGCAACAGCTCCTCGTGGTCCTGCAGAGTGGTGCTAGCAGCAGAGAAACGAAACGAGTGAAAAGAGTGACTGCTTTCAAGATATAAGTATATTTTTCTGTTACTACCTGTGCGACCATCCTTTCTCACCGAAAAGCGAGTTTACACTGCTGATTTAACTGTTATCAGCTTGTTTTTGTGTTTTTTATTACCTGACTTAGTTTAAAAGTTTGTTTGTTGTATTTAGCTGTTGAGGCTGCCCACTCAAGTGCGCTAGCCTGTGCATTGAATATACTGTAATTCTCCTGTTGTTTTCCTGAAAAAAATATATATATATCCTTGTTTCCCGCCTTTCCTAAACTAGAATAGTCCCTTATACAGGCTTTGCTGTATTCTAGACTTTTGGATAGTTCCTGTGTTGCCCATTTCCTTACTTGGATAGAAGGAAGTTTCTTTGCTCACCAGTGGGAGTGGGCAGCCTTGAGCAGCCCATCTGTCCCTGAAGGAGTGACCTCAGCACAAGAATCTTGTAGTAATTGGCCGTTTTGGGCCATTTCTAGCTCTTTGAAGTTCCCTGCATAAAAACCCGCTTTGGCATGTTTTTTTCGCATATCCTACTCAGCAACAGCTCCTCGTGGTCCTAGCAGCAGAGAAATGAAAAGAGTGACTGCTTTCAAGACCGAAAAGTGAGTTTACACTGCTGATTTAACTGTTATAAGCTTGTTTTGTGTTTTTTATTACCTGCGCTTAGTTTAAAAGTTTGTTTGTTGTATTTAACTGTTGAGGCTGCCCACTCAAGTGTGCTAGCCTGTGCATTGAATATACTGTAATTCTCCTGAAGAAAAAAAAAATATCCTTGTTTCCCGCCTTTCCTAAACTAGAATAGTCCCTTATACAGGTTTTGCTGTATTCTGGACTTTTGGATAGTTCCTGTGTTGCCCATTTCCTTACTTGGATAGAAGGAAGTTTCTTTGCTCACCAGTGGGAGTGGGGAGCCTTGAGCAGCCTACCTGTCCCTGAAGGAGTGACCTCAGCACAAGAATCTTGTAGTAATTGGCCGTTTTGGGCCATTTCTAGCTCTTTGAAGTTCCCTGCATAAAAACCTGTTTTGGTGCATTTTTTTTTGCTTATCCTACTCAGCAACAGATCCTCATGGTCCTACAGAGTGGTGCTAGCAGCAGAGAAACGAAAAGAGTGACTGCTTTCAAGATATAAGTATATTTTTTCAGTTACTACCTGTGCGACCGTCCTTTCTCGCCGAAAAGCGAGTTTACACTGCTGATTTAACTGTTATAAGCTTGTTTTTGTGTTTTTTATTACCTGCACTTAGTTTAAAAGTTTGTTGTATTTAACTGTTGAGGCTGCCCACTCAAGTGCACTAGCCTGTGCACTGAATATACTGTAATTCTCCTGTTGTTTTCCTGAAAAAAAAATATATCCTTTTTCCCGCCTTTCCTAAACTAGAATAGTCCCTTATACAGGCTTTGCTGTATTCTGGACTTTTGGATAGTTCCTGTGTTGCCCATTTCCTTACTTGGATAGAAGGAAGTTTTTTGCTCACCAGTGGGAGTGGGGAGCCTTGAGCAGCCTATCTGTCCCTGAAGGAGTGACCTCAGCACAAGAATCTTGTAGTAATTGGCCGTTTTCGGCCATTTCTGGCTCTTTGAAGTTCCCCTGCATAAAAACCCGCTTTGGCGCGTTTTTTTCAGTTATCCTACTCAGCAACAGCTCCTCGTGGTCCTGCAGAGTGGTGCTAGTAACAGAGAAACGAAAAGAGTGACTGCTTTCAAGATATAAGTATATTTTTTCTGTTACTACCTGTGCGACCGTCCTTTCTCGCCGAAAAGTGAGTTTACACTGCTGATTTAACTGTTTGTTTTTGTGTTTTTTATTACCTGCACTTAGTTTAAAAGTTTGATTGTTGTATTTAACTGTTGAGGCTGCCCACTCAAGTGCACTAGCCTGTGCACTGAATATACTGTATGATTTACACTGCTGATTTAACTGTTTGTTTTTGTGTTTTTTATTACCTGCACTTAGTTTAAAAGTTTGATTGTTGTATTTAACTGTTGAGGCTGCCCACTCAAGTGCACTAGCCTGTGCACTGAATATACTGTAATCCTCCTGTTGTTTTCCTGAAAAAAAAATATCCTTGTTTCCCGCCTTTCCTAAACTAGAATAATCCCTTATACAGGCTTTGCTGTATTCTGGACTTTTGGATAGTTCCTGTGTTGCCCATTTCCTTTCTTGGATAGAATGACGTTTCTTTGCTCACCAGTGGGAGTGGGGAGCCTTGAGCAGCCTATCTGTCCCTGAAGGAGTGACCTCAGCACAAGAATCTTGTAGTAATTGGCAGTTTTGGGCCATTTCTAGCTCTTTGAAGTTCCCTGCATAAAAACCCGCTTTGGTGCGTTTTTTTCGCTTATCCTACTCAGCAACAGCTCCTCGTGGTCCTGCAGAGAGGTGCTAGCAGCAGAGAAACGAAAAGTGACTGCTTTCAAGATATAAGTATATTTTTTCTGTTACTACCTGTGCGACCATCCTTTCTCACCGAAAAGTGAGTTTACACTGCTGATTTAACTGTTATAAGCTTGTTTTTGTGTTTTTTATTACCTGCACTTAGTTTAAAAGTTTGTTTGTTGTATTTAACTGTTGAGGCTGCCCACTCAAGTGCGCTAGCCTGTGCATTGAATATACTGTAATTCTCCTGTTGTTTTCCTGAAGAAAAAAAAATATATCATTGTTTCCCGCCTTTCCTAAACTAGAATAGTCCCTTATACAGGCTTTGCTGTATTCTGGACTTTTGGATAGTTCCTGTGTTGCCCATTTCCTTACTTGGATAGAAGGAAGTTTCTTTGCTCACAAATGGGAGTTGGCAGCCTTGAGCAGCCTATCTGTCCCTGAAGGAGTGACCTCAGCACAAGAATTTTGTAGTAATTGGCCATTTTGGGCCATTTCTAGCTCTTTGAAGTTCCCTGCATAAAAACCCACTTTGGCGCAGTTTTTTTTTTCACTTATCCTACTCAGCAACAGCTCCTCATGGTCCTGCAGAGTGTTGCTAGCAGCAGAAAACGAAAAGAGTGACTGCTTTCAAGATATAAGTATATTTTTTCTGTTACTACCTGTGCGACCGTCCTTTCTCACCGAAAAGCGAGTTTACACTGCTGATTTAACTGTTATAAGCTCGTTTTTGTGTTTTTTATTACTTGCACTTAGTTTAAAAGTTTGTTGTATTTAACTGTTGAGGTTGCCCACTCAAGTGCACTAGCCTGTGCACTGAATATACTGTAATTCTCCTGTTGTTTTTCTGGGGAAAACAAAAATATCCTTGTTTCCCGCCTTTCCTAAACTACAATAGTCCCTTATACAGGCTTTGTTGTATTCTGGACTTTTGGATAGTTCCTGTGTTGCCCATTTCCTTACTTGGATAGAAGGAAGTTTCTTTGCTCACCACTGGGCGTGGGGAGCCTTGAGCAACCTATCTGTCCCTGAAAAAGTGACCTCAGCACAAGAATCTTGTAGTAATTGGCCATTTTGGGCCATTTCTAGCTCTTTGAAGTTCCCTGCATAAAAATCCGCTTTAGCGCGGCTTTGTGCGATTGTGTGCATAGCGCAGCATCAGCGCTGCTTAATCAGGTTTAAACTATTCCTGACTCCACAAAGTCTGCTCTTCACTTTTTCCCGTAGAACTGCTCTATCTCTCAAATTAAACACCCTATTCTCAATCTAAGACCCTGCACTTGCCCAAATAAGCAATCTTACAATCTTGCACTAATAAACTAAAAACACTACATCCTCATATACTCTCCACATTTACCTTGTCCCCTATTGGTCCTTTTTAATTAAGTAATAAAAGAGTTCCCTTTACTACTCTAGCATGTCCAAAGGTCAGTTAATGGTTTCCTCTCCAGTCCAGCTGGTGAATCTGGGAATCTTGAGGCAATGTTACAACTACCTCATGTACACGGACAACCCTCTCCTTCTCCAAACAGGTTCAAACATATGTGAGAGATGCAACCATATAGCCAAACTGGAGGCTGAGCTCTCTCACCTCAGAACTAGTGTAACCAGTCAGGAGGAGAAGGTAACCTCACACTACACTAATCCAGTCTCACATAGTCCTACCACAACAGCAAACCAAACACATAAACACACAAAAACATACTTGGAGGCTCTAAATAAAAATCTACCTAAGCAGCAGAGACCTCCAAAGCAGACATCCAAGCAAACGCTACCCCAAAGCAAAATATGTGCAACACATAGCTCACAAAGTCAGTGTGCCAAACAGTCACAGCCCTTAAGGCTGAATAACACACCTGATACACTTGTAATAGGTGATTCTATAGCCAGACACACTGATGTCCCGCTCACCAGGCTGAACAAGGAGAAGGTCACAGTGAGCTGCCTGTCTGGCGCTAGGATCCGCCACATAATGCAAGCACTCAGGTCACTCCAAAGCTAGTACAAATATGACTCTGTCATAGTACATGCTGGTGTGAATGACCTGAGATGTGCCTCCCTTGACTACATGAAAAACGACATAGAGGAGCTCTCCGATCATGATGTAGCCCATGCCGGTATGACCCTGACCTTGAGCAGCATCTTACCCTCACCTAGAATGATGCCACAGTATAAAGACAAAATGATCGATTTTAACAATTGGCTAAAATTTTGGTGTCATTCAAAGGGGATCCAGTGCCTGTCAGCCTGGGATGACATGCTCGACAAGCCACGTTGCTTCGCTAGGGACGGCTTGCACCTGTCACACCTGGGCTTTTGGATACTGGCAAAGGCTGTTGCCACCCCCATAGTGCCTTTTTTAGGCAAGGCTCAAAAGACAAACCCACCTCCATAGAAAACACAAAGAACAAGAAACTAAGGGTAATGCTGCTAAACGCCAGAAGTCTAAACCTCAAAATGCACGCACTCGAAGCTCTCCTCAGTATGGAGAACATCGACATCTGCGCAGGGACAGAAACCTGGTTCAAGGCTCCAGAGAGCACCCCAGCACTACCAGGTTTTACCTCATATCATGCTTTTCAGCCCCAAAACTCAGACCGAACCACAAAAGGAGGGGGAGTATCCATATTTATCAAGGATACCCACACCTCCAGGTTAGTGGCATTGCACGAATCATCAGAAACCATCCATGTGCAACTAACAGTGGGCAAAACTGCCTTTCAGTTTATAGCATGCTACAGACCACCGTCTCAAAATCAGGAATCCCATTCGGCTTTCCTGAAAACATTGGAGAACATGAAGATCTCTCCAAACACCATTATATTGGGCGACTTCAACTACCCAAACATTGACTGGGAGCATTACTCAAGTCCCAACACCTTAGCCCAAAGGTTCCTGGAATTTATAAACTCAAATGCCATGGAACAACTAATCACAACTCCCACAAGAGGGGAAAACATACTTGACCTGATCATCACCAACATGGGAACCCTATGCTCCACACCAGAAGTATACCCCTCATTGGTAAGATCAGACCATAAATTAATTTCACTGGATATCCAAAACCCGACCCCCCCCCCTCCCCCAGCCCAGAAAACCACAGTGAAAAACTTCTCAAAAGCGAACTTCACACTTCTCAAAACCGAGGTGGAATCCTTCAAGGCCCCCGGGCCAGTGGAAACTATGGCCCAAACCACAGAATCCTATATAAACGCATTCTATGGACACCTCCAGAAATGCATGGATCATGCTATCCCAAACAAAACCAAGACCCAATCGTCCAAAGGCAGGCGTCCAGTCTGGTGGACCCCAGCCATGAATAAGTTGTACAACAGAAGGAAGAAGCTACTACATGATAGAGCAAAATCCCTAAAAGGGAAGGCATCTCTGATCAGTACTAGCAAAAAATTACGATCCCTCATAAAATCCTCCAAGTCCAGCTTAGAGAGAAAAATTGCACAGGACACTAAAGACAATTACAAGGCTTTCTTTAGCTATGTTAGGAACCTGGGATGCAACTCCCGGATATGCTCAGAGTTGATTCTAAACAACAAAAAATACACTGAACCCACAGACATTGCCAGCATCCTGGCAGACAGGTTCAGTGCAGACTCCCCCCCCCTTTCCCCCCAAAAGAGCAAATATCTAGCCCAGCAGAGTGCAGCCTCCCTAACATCTCAGATGCTCAGGTGAAAGCCGCCCTCTCCAAAGCAAAAAACACTGCTTCAATGGGACCAGACGGTGTCCAGGGTTGCGTCCTACATGAACTCCAAGAAGAACTAAACCCTCACGTAAAACTGCTGTACAATCTGAGCCTCACTACAGGTTATGTACCCAGGGAATGGCGTACAGCAACATTGGTCCCACTCCACAAAGATGGTGCTTCAACGGACCCTGGTAACTATCGCCCCATAAGCCTGACTAGCCTTAACTGCAAGGCCATGGAGAGGATCATCATGGAACTCATAAACAAAGACATTGGGGACCTACAGACACTAGAGCCTACCCAATTTGGCTTTGTCAAGGGCAGATCCTGCCTCTTGAACCTGGCCGACTTTTACGAAACAGTCACCAAGGCCATAGATGAAGGGAAGGTAGTCCACACAGCCTATCTGGACCTCGCAAAGGCATTTGACACAATACCCCATTCGGGCATCATAGATAAGCTATCCAGCTTAAATATAAACCCCTATGTCACAAGATGGGTTGCTAACTGGCTCAAAGACAGAACCCACAGAGTCAGAATTGCCGGAGCCATGTCAAACTCGAAACTGGTTACAAGTGGTGTCCCACAAGGCTCTGTCCTGGGACCTCTCTTGTTCGGCATATACTTCTCCGAGGTACAGGCCAACACGGGAGGACTATGGCTCACCAAGTTCGCAGATGACTGCAAACTGGGCGCCATAATTGACTCTCCAGCTGACACGAACACCTCCAGAAAGGTTTCACAGAGACGGGTAACTGGTGCCAGAGCCATGGCCTAAAGGTAAATGCCAAAAAGTTTATAGTCATACCCTTTGGCAAAAACAATGTGCCCACAAATTACCACATAGGTGGTAACCCATTAAGTACGGAAGAAGTAGTTAGGGGCCTGGGGACCCAAGTTGATAGCAATCTCTCCTTTGACAACCACATTGCCAAAGTGGTTAGAAAGACCTTCTACATAGCCCACCTTATCACGAAAGGATTCACATCTAGATCAAGTGAGGTAATAGTGCCCCTTTATTCATCCCTCATCAGGCCCATCATAGAATACAATGCCCCTTTTGGGATGTACCTTACCCGACACCTGCAGCAACTAGAAAGACCCCAAAAGTACCTCACAAAGAGGATCAAGGGACTCAAACAGATCCCATATGATGCCCGGTTAAAAAAACTCCAGCTCTACTCAGTTGCATACTGCCTACTTCGAGGCGATCTATGCCTGACATACAAAGCTATGTCCAACCCAGAATTAATGGACATGCTTCACCTCAGAAAATCTAAATCCCTTAGAACCACGTGCTCGAGGGACTTGAACCTCAGCAAAGAAATAAATAGAACATGCTGGAGGGACAGATTCATAACCCAGAGGCTCCCTTCGCTCTGGAATAGAATCCCAGTCCATGTTAGGCAGAGCACCTCACTGACTCTCTTCAAGAGGAATCTTGATGAGTGGATGGGAGATCGTAGGTTTACCCCGGGGATTACTTCTGTGTCTCTACTAGACAGAGGCACAGTAAACTAACCTTAAAAAGGGCACAGCAAACTCAAATCAAAGGGTGGCGAAAGCCAAACACACTTGGGCTAGGCTTATAAATGCCCCAGGGCATATAGCCTAGTATGAACTTATGAACAAGTTCTATTATTTCAGAAAATTTAGAGACGGTTAAGGTCAGTTTTTTAAAAGGGAACTGCCGGACATGTATGGTGGTCTATTAAGGTAAATGTTTTACTTGCCCAAGTTTTTATGTGGGCAAAACTGAAAGACCACTTAAGAAGAGAATTTATGAACATGTCTATCAAATTAATGCAAAGAACGTCAATAATGCACTTTTTGAACATTCTAGAGTATGCCCTAATTTAAGAAATTTTGTTTTGCAATTTTGGATCAAGTTATGGTTAACCCCAGAGGGATGATGTGAGTGGTAGGTTGGGTTGATGTGAATAGAGGTTCGATGAGAGGGAAGTGTGGTGACAATTAAAACTGAAAACTTCATACCCACCAGGAATAAATAAACACATTTCCCTGCAGCCAATTTGAAATGGAAGGGCAAACAAATGTTAATTTTAAAAAAAAACTAACTATAAATACAATTTTAAATACCAACATATGAAAAAAAAATATTAATACAGTGCTTTTAACAATACAATTGACTTATTAACTTTGGAGAAGGGGAGCTATTAATTTATCTAGTTAACAGTCAACTGTTTTTTATTCTTTTGCCACTTTATCTTTAGAAGCATAGTCTTGTGTTAATGTAGTGGCCCTTTAAGAAATGGATTAGCGTTAATTATTTTAATTATTGGTCTTTACAAGGTATAAAAGGTTGATTTGTGTTTCATTAAGTGATTCTGATAAAGTCCTATCTTAAGAGGATGAAAGTGCTTAATCTGTGGAGTAGTGTGAGTAGTTTTGTTGGAATACATTTTATTTATTTTAGTCTGCTGGTTTCTGTCCCTGTAATTCATGAGTTTTTCTGTCTTCAAAGTATTCTTCCCTGCAGGGACAAAATCATTTTTTGATGAAGTACATGCAAAGGAGGAAATGCAAAAGTTTGTCCAACAGAAAGTGAGCTGTGAAACATAAAGAAATTCTACTTCTTGTTTTTCTGGTAAAAAAGACCACAGAGAGACTGTACCAGGAGAACTTTTTCCCAGTGTTTCAATGGAAAATGTTGGCATGAAGGAAGGGAGCATGAGAGCTGACTAAAATAATGTGTGTGTTAGAAATGAAGCAGTGACAGGATGTGAAAGATGGAGATTAACAGTAATAAAACCAATAACTTAATGTGGGACTACAGTGCAGTAATTATATGTGTGAAATATGACAGAACAGACTGGAAATATTGGTATTTTTCAGAATTTGTTGGACTTGTTGGAGACTTTAAAGCATATGCCCTACTTCATATCATTAATGCTCAAAAACTGCTGTGGGGAGGGGAAGAGGAGGGAGAAAGTTAACTGTAAGTAAAATAAAATTTTCTTGCTAACACGATTTTTGTGGTATATGGTTTTCTTTGCATGCTATAAAGTAAAGTTCTCTCATTCAAATTTTAAGTAATGGTGGTTGTAAACAGGTGCTGCTGTTATTTCTTTTGTTTCTCCCTTCTCTCTTTCTTCTTGTTCAGTTTTAAGAAGTATAGGCAACACAATGAAAAAAATGGTTAGAAGCGCATGACAAAAGAAAAAAATAATGTGCTTTTTCTCATTTTGCATGGGAAAATGACTGGATTAAGGACCTTAAATTGATTTAGTAACAAGTTTTAAGAGCAAGCAAGTAAATGAAAAAGAATACTGAATATTATGAGGCTTTTTTCAAGCAGAAATATGCATGCTTGGTAACGGTTCTGCAGGTGGTCTTTATATTTCCATGGAAGCAGTCTGATTGAGGGAAACTGGCTGCCTGGTTCTCGTGTCTCCATGTAGACAATCTGATAGAGAATCTGGCTACAGGCTGGTGTAGAATGATTGGCTGAAGGAAAAGAAAAAAACTGAGAAGAGAAATTGGCTAGCATATACTTTTCTCTGAAAGCATTCAAGGGTTTCCTAGCTGGGAGAGCTATAAAGAAAAGACAAAACCGTTTAGCACTTAGTAGAAGCACATGCTGCAGCATGCATCTTAGCATGTTTAACCTTTCCTTTAGGTTAACTGAAGTCTGTGAGTGTGGCTGTCAGTTTGGGACTTTTGTTACTATTAGGAGGGTAAAACTTCAGTATTTCAAGTTTTACATAGGCATTTGTGTTAGTATTATGTTAATACGTTTTAGGGGGGTATTGGGGTATGCTTGCTTTTTTGTTTGAGAGCTTTCAATAAAACAAAAAGCTTTGTAAGATATGACATAGGCTGAAATGGATATGGCAAGAAACGACTATATAAAAGTTCAATTTGTCAAATGGTATATGCATGTAACACAGCTGAAACTAGACATTTAACAAAAAATGTGTTGTACGGAAAAGGTGGGAATAATAACGTTTTAATGCAGTGATGCTTTCTGTAATATCTTTAAATGTCAATGGTCTCACAGATGAATACAAAAAAGAAAGAGTAGTGAACTATATTAAAAATGTAGAGTGCAAACAGCTATGTTACAGGAGACACACTTAGAATTGAACATGTGAATTTGATAAAGAAAGGTTTTCAGGATGGTTATTCAGTGGCATGCCTGGGACAAAGAAAGAGTAGTACTTATATTAATTGCAAAAGGAACTCCAATAGTGATAGAAGAGAATAAAAAAGATAATAATGGCAGATTTGTAGTGGTAAGCGGCTACTGGCAAGGGATGAGGATTACACTGGCATTTATTTATATTCCACCTAAAAACTACTATAATGGAGCTTAAGAAAATTCTGGGAGAAATAATCAGTTTTCAGCAAGGAATATTGCTTATAGGTGGGGACTGGAATGTGATTTGCAACAGTGAAGATGTGTCTGGGGGCCCAGAAGGGAAAGTATAATAAAGGAATATAGATTTTTGAAGAAATTTATGAAAATATTTGGCATGAAAGATGTGAAATCAGTAATAGGTGTTTGGAGTGAATTTACATATTATTCCCCAAGATACAAAACTGGGCTAGGCTAAACAGAATTTACATTTCACAGGAACATGTGCATTTAATTAAAGGTCTTGATACACACTTGATAATTATATCAGATCATTTGCCAATAATACCTAAAATAAAAACACAGGGTAATGATATAAAAATGAGACACTGGCTGTTTCCCACCTATCTGTTGAAAAGAAAGGAATTTAAGGAGTGGTTGGTGGATATTCTTCAGGAGCTATTAGAGAAGATAGAAATGTCTTCTGAAAGTATAGCTAGAGAGTGGGATAAGATTAAGGTGGAGTTTAAAAATAGAGTGGGAATAAAAGAAAGGGAGCTATGGATAAGAAGTAACAAATTATTTAGAGGGACTGACAAATGTTAAAGTATTACAGAATAGGGGGAGTCTCACAGAACAAGAAGATTAATTGCAGAATGCTAAGCAGAAATAATGGATTACCTTGATAATGTGTACTAGTTTAGAAAGATTGCTGTTAAGCAACTGTTTTTTGATAATAACAGTAGAGCACAAAAACTTTAGTACAGCAACATTTGGTCTTGATAAATGTGCAAAAGCAACCTTTAAATCAGGAAAGCTGCACCACCTAGAAAACATCTGTCTAGGACAGGAATATGTTATAAAATAACTTGAGCAAGAGGGAGTGTATAAATATTTGAGAACTGATGAAGGATCAACAATAAAACATGAACAAATGCGAATAAAACTTGGTAAGAAATATTTTAGAAGACTTAAATTAATACTGAAAACAGCATTGACATCTAGGAACAAAGTCCAAGCTATAAACTAGTTTGCTCTTCCTGTCCTGACTTACAGTTTTGGAGTGACTCATTGGCCCCAAAAGGTGTTGGATAGGTTGGACAGGAAAACAAAAAGGGTGCTTCATGCTTATCAAATGATTTATAAAGATCAGTGCATACCAAGATTAAATATTCCCCCTTCTGAAGGAGGTATGGGCCTCCTCAAAATTGGTTACATGTATAGTTGTGTTACCGTATTCATATCTGCTGACCTCAGAAGACCCAAACATAGTGAAAGTTTTGAAACATGAGGAGAATAAGTCTAAGATGGCTTCCCTACTTAGTTCAGCAGAAGCATATAAGCATCAAGCGGGAATGGAAATTAAACTAGAAGTAGATAAAAATTAGACTGCAACTGAATGTGCCAAAAAACAAAAGAAAGAATACAAGGTGAAGGATCAGATGAGAAGACAAGAAATGTGGAAAATGCTAAATATAGTTGCAAATATAGAAAACTCTCGAAACAATCTCATGTTGATGATGACTGAACACAGGAATGGTTAAAGAGAGGTGAATTTAAACCAAAAGACAAAAGGTTAATATTGGTGGCCCAAGATAGTGGGCTATATACATGTTTATTTAGAACATGCATCGAACATGTGGGAGAAACAGACAAATGTAGTTTTTGTAAAATAGAATTGGAAACAGTCACACATTTTGTTGCTGATTGTGATATAGTAATGGCAGAAGGACTGTATACTGAAAGGCATAATAATGTGGAAAAACTATTACATTGGGGATTGTGCAAATATTATAACACTGAAGTAGCTGAAAAACACTTGAAACATGAGCCACAAAGCGTTATAGAAAATGATGAAGTTTATATCTCATGGGATCACCCATTACCAACAGTTCAAAAAATAGATGTTAAAAAAACAGATGTAGTAGTCCATGAAAAGAAGACAAAAGTAACAGTGATAATTTAAATTGTTACCCCCAGAAATTACAATGTCTTGTGTAGAGAGAGAGACAAAGTTATAAAATACTAGGATTTGCAAGCAGAAATGAGGGCAGTGTGGAAGAAGGCTACCCAAACAGTTCCAATAGTAGTAGGAGCAACGGGTCTAATAAAAAAGAATTTACAATCGTACTTAGATATGTTACTGATATATGTAACTCTGTACGTATTTTAGGAGGAGTCATCACTGGGCACATTACCGGTGCTGCGAAGAACACTTCTGGCTAACATCAAAACTTGAAATAATACTAATTTCATGAACTATAATCATACGTTGACGGAGGAATGGGGTCCATTCCTGTCATGGTATTAGAAACCCAAAAGACTTGGATAAATTAAACTGAAAAAACAGAAACCATTGCCAACATTTTGGCTGACAGGTTCAGCTCAAATTTCTCCTCTCACTCCCTCACTGTTGATCTAAAGGAAATATCGCATACCACAGTTACCCCAGTCATTACTAGGGAACAGGTCTTCAGTGCACTTTCCAAGGCCATAAACACTGCGATGGGCCCTGATATCTTCGTGGGATGCTTACTAAACACATGAAACATGACCTGTCTGGTCCACTTGAATCACTTTTCAGCTGGAGCCTACAGTCAGGTTTTGTACCCAAGGAATGGAAGATGGCTACTATCAACCACCGATCCAGGTAACTACAAGCCCATAAGTCTGACCAGCCTCATATGTAAGGCCATGGAAAGAATCATCACGGACATCTTAAATGAGGACATAGGTAACCTGCAAACACTGGACCCATCATAATTCGGTTTTGTTAAAGGAAGGTCATGCCTGTTAAATCTGGTGGACTTCTTTGAGGGGGTCACCAAAGCAATGGATGAGGGCAAGACTGTGCACCACAGCTTACCTCAACCTGGCCAAGGCTTTTGATACAGTACCTCACTCAGACATTATAAACGCACTAAATTAGGTATAAACCCTTTTTATCACCAACTGGATAGCCAGCTAGCTCATTGATAGGACCCAGTGGTCTACTTCAAAACATTGAAAACCCACAATATCAAAGACCAAATCAGTGAGACGAAAGCATCTAAACCTCACTTCAGCGAATGACCGGATCATAGAATTCATTCCCAGGGTAACTAACCACGCATACCACAACTAACAAAAACAAAACCATACCATCCCAAACCCACCCATGTTGGGGGTTGCCCCCCCAACTAAATATACCAACTCCAAGATTGCACTACACTTGGGAAAAGGGCAAAGTCCACCTTGTTGGCTAGCAGGTTACTTACCATGGGAATGGATTTGATGATCCGGTCATTCGCTGAAGTGAAGTTTAGATGCTTTTGTCTCAATGATTTGGTCTTCAGTATTGTGGGCTTTTGATGTTTTTGGGTAGACCCAGGAGGTCAAAATAGGTGAGGTCACCGCCACCAAGTGGACAGTCGGTAATGGAGTCCCCCACGGCTTGGGTTCTGTGACCACTCCTTTTTAGCTTGTGTTTCTCTGAAGTGGAAGCAAATGCTGAAGGTTTATGGCTGACTAAGTTTGCGGATGATTGCAAGCTGAGGGTTATCATTGACTGCCCTGCAGTCACTAGTATTTTTCAAGGAGGCCCATCTCTGACTAACAAATGATTCCAAAGCCATAGTATTAAAATCAATGCTAAGAAATGATAATTGTACACTTTGGAAAGTCCACCATCCCAACTAATTAACATGTTGATAATACGCTCCTAAGAGTCAACCCAGTGGTCAGAGATCTGGGTACACGCGTAAACAATAGTCTTGCCTTCAGCCACCACATGGCCACAGTGGTGAGGAAATCCTTTTATGTTGTGAAACTTAAGTAAGGGCCTAGCATCTTGTTACAAGGAGGTCATTATCCCTCTGTACACTGTCCTTGTCAGACCAACCATAGAATACAATGCTTCATTCGGTATGTACCTCACCAGACATATGCAGCAACTAGATCAGCATCAGAGGTTCCTTACGAAAAGAATAAAAGATGTAACAAACTTGCCTTATGCAGAGTGCCTTAAAGCCATTTCCCTCTACTCAGTCTCCTATAGATTGCTGAGCGGTAATCTATCCCTGATGTACAAGGCATCTTCAAATCCCACACTTATGAATCTCCTGCATATTCGTAAGTCAAACAGTACCAGAATTACAAGGTGTAAAGACCTGAATTTTGTCTTTAACTTAAACAGAGCATGTTGGAGAGATGTGTCCCAGAGAGACTGCACCTCCTGTGGAACAGGCTTCCCAGTTCATCTATTACCCAATTTAAGCTCAGCCTAGAACAGTGGTTTGGGAGTAGGAAATTTACACCACACCTAGCACCCATGTCCCTTATGGACAAGAAGTAGCTTACAGATGCCTGACTCTCAATGTCCTATTTGAATTTTGGCTACAGGACGTCATTATTCTTTTAGGAAAAATTGACTAGGCTTAGGTCATTAGCCTAGTTGTTGTATCTTTCGGCTTTTCCCGGTTATGGGGACGCCACAGCAGAACTCCGGTCCGCTAATAATTGGCAGTAGATTTTTACGTACCGACTTGCCAGGCCTGACGCACAACCTTCAACGAAGGTAGGCCCATTCACGCATGTCTCCACACAGAAGACGCTTTAGCTGAGAATCGAACAGGACATCGTCTTACTGTGAGGCGACAATGCTACCGCAGCACCACCACCGCAAAACTAGGTCATTAGCCTAGTAACTATCTATAAATCTGTTAATAAGAAACTTGACCCTGTGCCTATTTTCATGTATCATAAAGGGTGAAGGACATGGTTTGCCAACTACAGAGTCAAATGCTGGCATCTTTACCTGCATGCCTCCAGGATGCAGATGCTGTGACTTTGAGTAAGCAAAACAGCTTTTATTGTCCGAACTCCAAAAAGAGATATAGGGCAGAGATGGATGACTGCAAAAGCAAGTTTGTAGTTTACAGGGGCAGCTGCACAGCATGTAGAGCATTCCACATAGCCAAGGCTATCAATGCCCTAAAGGTAAGTGTTACGAAACACTCACCAGGCATCCAACTAAAATATCTTAATAATCCACTAACCAGACATGCTCTACACTGCAGACACTTTGAAAAGTTTGTGTTTTATATAGTGGAGAAAGTAGTAGCTGGTTCACTTGAAGGCAACACAGGAGCTATACTTAAGAACAAGGAACTAGAGTGGCAAATTCACCTAAAAGTTTACTGGTACCCAGTACTGAACACAAACTGCTCCATCAAATCTGTACTTTAACTCAGAAAACTGGACCATAATAGTGTAGATACTGTTTTTTTTTTTTTTTTGTCTTGTAATCAAGTCTGTCATGTATGCATATTTATTGTTTAGTGGATTTAACCATATGAATGCACTCAATGCTTTTGTACTGTACTACACTGATCTGACGAAGCCTCACCTACTTATTGGTAGTTAGGCAAAAGTGCTTGAGACACCTGAGTTTATGATTTTGTTCTGTTTCCTTACTTGCATCAGTTTCTGTAACAGCAGTAAACTGATGATGTTTCTCAATGCCGAAATGTTTCTTTTGATTCATGTCAGCATAGTCACCCTACCATAATCATATCTCTTAAGATTTTGTAATAAACCTCCCAATCCTCAATTTACATGGCCAGATGCAATGCTGCCTTCCTGCCCTGATTAGATTCACCACTTTCTATTAGTTAGTCCTAGCTTCACACATCTAGTTTGTCTCCTTTCTTCAAAAGTTCACACATTTGTGATATCCCTCCATCACAGATTCAGCTTGTGTTAGTTGGCACTGTTGGCAGTGGATCTATCTTTATGTTATACACCTTGTTTCTTTGTACTGCATTAATAATCTTATTATTTTCTGCTTGTTTTGGTTAGAGATGGATTAATATCTTGCGTATGATCAAGTAAATTCAGTATGCTACCAAGGACTAGAGAGTCCATACAGTTGCATATTTTTCCATTCTCCCTAGACATCTTTGAAAAGGGTTTTTTGCAACAGGCACTGGTACAAGTCATACTTACTGGAGGTTCAGTGATTCCCATGGTGGGAACTTCACTTTGCTGTTTTATAGGGATTACTGCTGTGGCAACTAGGACTTATGGCACATGCTACTGACAATGTCTTGTAATGTACCTGTTTTGACAGCGTTTAGATTAAACAAACTGAAATAGAAGTCAGTTATCTCTTTCCTCATTTAACCCTGTTTGGTTCACTGTCATAGACACACTTCTAATTGATACATCACTAGAAAGTTGAATTCATCCTGTCATGGAAAGGGTGGTATGCTACATGACATAAAGGATATAAGGTAGGTGCTCCCATTTCAGGTTCCACCAGATTATTATTACTACGGTATAATACTTTAGGATTTTAAATTGGTGGTTGTCACATTTTATAGTACTTGTTGCCCCAATCTAAACTTGATAAATAGCATCTACTTAGCAAATCACAGATACAGTGATTTACTAATAGCCAGGGACAAGATTTATATAAACTGCATCAATTAGGCACTAACCACATATGATAGGAATACAGAACATAAGCTATAATCTATTGGCTACCAATAGGAGTAGGTATGCAGAACAGGTATTAAAGATGGGATGTATCCTGTTGTAGCTTGGATGAATAGCCTATCATACATTTATTACCCCAGCTCGAGTTAATTAACAGTGATCTTTTGTATTAAAGCTGAAAATACTGCTTGTCATGTTAACTGGATTTAGATCTGATGAAACTTGTTTAAGGATGAAAGCAATCATCTGTTTGTTTTTCAGTAAAGAATAAAGAAGTTTTGATTTCTAAACAAGTTGTAAGTACTTGATTAATCTGAAGTCAGCTAACCTAATCTCCAGTCCATGGTTATTTTTTCCTTATTTTTTTAGGATTCTCAGCCAACAGCTTTGTTGTTCATAAGTACTAGTTTTCCTTTTAGCCTGTTGTTTTTCCTTATGGGAGGGAGACATGTTACCAGCCCTAAGGCTGGAAAACTATTGTGCCTCAACACAAGGATGTGAGTTTTTTAATTTGTGTGTGTGTGTGTGTGTGTATATATATATATATATATATATATATATATATATATATATATATATATAAAGAGAGAGAGAGATATCTGTACCTGGGTTTACCACAAATTGTCGAATACTGACCTTATCAAATGCCATTTCATCGAATGCCACTTCATCGACTGTCATTATATCGAACTCCAGAGCTACGAAAAGAAACCCCAGGAAAGGAGCCACTCAGCCACCAGGAGAAAACAACAAATGGGGGAAAAAAAGCTCCAAGTAGGGGGGGGCTACCCCCCCCCAACTAAATATACCAACTCCAGGATCGCACTTCAGTGGAGTAAGCGCAAAGTTGACCGTGGTGGACAACTGTTTCCTTTCTCTGGCTTCCTTTTTGCAGCTTCAGGAGTTCATCAGAATGACAGTCAATGAAGTGAGGCTCCATGAAATGGCATTCGATAAGGTGAGTATTCAACAATTTGCAGTAGATCTTGTATCTATACAGATACAAATATAAATGTTTTTCCCCCTCTACTATATTGTTGCCTCTACTATCCCACCATTAACTGTGTTTCAATGGCCAACCTCAGTCTTTGTAATCATGATGGAGAGGAACTACAGGCATTCTGCGATGCCACAGTACTGTCATGATGGAAAAGAGGCTTTTCTGTCTGTACCTGCCTTTTATCCTGTTCCCCACGCATGGCACATAGTGATGTCATTGTTGCTTGTCACACTGCTTTGCTAACAGTTTGATTGTGCTCCTTCTGTCACTTTTTGCTTAAAGATCTAGTACAAAGTGATGAAATGGAGTAGGACCGTTCCTTTCCATTTTTGCCACTTTGAACCCAAAGCTGCTGTTGTATTATAGCTGTAACTTATGTATCTGAAATATTTTCTGTTTTTCTTAATGTAAATAAATTAAAAAAAATCAACACCCATCCTCCAACATTCTTCCTGGATCTTGACATAAAGGACACATTGCATGTCCTCGTGCAACATTGTGACGCCATTCTGATTTACTCTCCTGCTCCATAAAAAAAAGGGACACTTCGTTGCAAGCACCCCTGTTGACTGCTATACTTCACACCAAAGCAGTGCTAAGATTGAATTATTTTCTAGGCAGGTAATTTGTGTTTTTTGTGCGCAGATTTTCACTTATAATGATATTGTTTGTTTTTGCAGTTCTTTTCATTACATCTAATGTTGGGAAGCAAATTACACTAATGACATTGGCAAGTAGTTATTAATTTGATGTCATTTTATTGAAAATTGCTCTCACTAGAAATGGACTACTTGGTCAGTTGTTCCAATGTGTACTGTGTGAGAATGCGGCTCATACACCTCTAACAATGTTACCACGCAGTCAAATCAGTTGTTTACCTGAAGAAGAGTATATTTGAAGCTGCTCTCTGATACTAAGCAGTTTGCTGAAGTACCTCTCCTCATATCCCTGGAGCTTCACTTCGTGAACCCTGAACCATGTCGTGAAAGTTCAGTAAGTGATGTGGTTTGGCATGACACCTTAGCTATGGTGCCAGTGGGTGGTGTCAGTCGCAGTTTTTTAATTAAAATTTTCTTTAAATACATACATTTTTTCTGTGTGATATTCTGCTTAGTAGAGGGCCAATACTCAAAATGTGCATCATGTGTTGAAAATACAGACCTTAAAAGGTAATCACAACCTTTGATATGTTTCTTTAATTACGCAGGAAGAAACATGCTTATATATATATATATATATATATATATATATATATATATATATATATATGTATATACATATACATATACACACACAATCACACACACACACACACACACACACACATTTATTTGTGTACAGGCATGTTATATTCATAGCAAATGAAAATCATTAAACCACATATCACATGTTTAGGTCATCTTACATCCAGAAAAATCAAAAACATAAAACTACAAAGCAAATGGCTTTCATACTGGCTAAAAACTCATTTGAAAAATGCCTTTGTGAAAAGAAAGTATGTTGCTTAGATATTTAATATGACAACTACACCTCAGAGACGGACACTGTGTGGGTATGTGTGAGGGAGAGAGAGCTCAGGGGACTGAAATTTCAGAAGACCAGGTTATGGCCTACCATAAAACCGAAGATCTGAAGTAGGAGATTCATTTGTCTGCAACCTGTGGGTTATGGATCCGATATCGGATCCGAACCGGCATGGTTTTCCAGCTATGGATCCGAGCTCTCAGCTCCTCCCCTCACCCATAATGCCCTGCTCTCCCTACATGACCTCAGATCTAGTTTGCCGCGCTGGTGACCAGACTGGATTTTAGAGCTCTTCAGCTAAGTGTATTTTCTTGTATTTACAAGCGTTTAAAATTAAAGTTTTAGTCAGTTTTGTGTGGAAGTGTTAGGTTCCCTATCTTTTAAGTTAAAATTTAAAGTTTTTTAATAACTTTTATAACTTTTATTTATCCCTCCCCTCGCTGGTGCGTAGTGTGTGTTTGGGCCTGTGTTTTTTTCTTTGTGGCTAGTTAGCCTTATTATTTAAAAAAAAAAAAACCTAGAATGTCTGAAGCCCCTAAGGCTTTCTTTTCGAAGTGCTCCGAGTGTGGCCATAAGCTTTCTCCTGCTGATGGCCACACTCGTGTGATGCTTGGGGTTGAACACCTCACTTCTGGATGTTCCATTTGTGCAGGGTTCAACCCCAGGGCATTGAAGGAGCGGAGGTCGAAGCTGGTCCTGGCGGGACTTCTGCCCCCGGACACGGCTTCGGCTACCGCTCCTTCAGTGGGTACCGTGTCTTCGGTTCCCTCCTCTCCTGCTCTCCCTCCTCCACCTGGGACTCAACCTCCCTCTAGTGGTTTGGAGGAGAGGGAAGCAAGAAAAAAGGACCGGAGAGAGAAGCACCATAAGCGGCGGGCCGCGACCTCTGTTTCGGCCCCTCCTGCCAAGCGGGCTTCTCCTCCGGCCTCCTTGTCTACCGTCTCTCCCCCTCCTCGGCTCCGGTCTCCAGTCTGCTTCTCACTGGGACCTGAGGAGGAGGAGACCCGATCTCCGTCGAGGCTATCGAGGAGGCACTCAAGGCGTACCTCGGTAGCCTCGTCGAGATCTACTTATAGTTTATCTGACGCTGATCTGGACCGGATGATGAGAAGGTTCATTCAGGCCCAGATGCAGATGGGAGTGCTCCTGCCTCCCCCCCCCCCCTCTGGTGGGGAGCTCGACCCCTTTTTTCAAACCTATAGCTCCTTCTCCGGCCCGCTACCCGAGTTCTGAGCGATTGGAGCCGAGCAGCTTCGGAGCCGGGGATGGGTCGGCGCCGATAGTACTAGGGACTTCGGATCCAACCCTGCCCTCGAGTGCTTCGGATCCGACCTCTCGGAGCCTGGATCCGAGCTTCAGATCCGGGGGGATTAGTGTTCCTTCGGCGCCGTCGGTGTCGGAGCGCACTGCCCCCTCGGATCCGAATGCCTTGGCGCCGGCTCCGATCCACTCTTCGGATCCGAGGGGGAGCCGATTATCGGATCCTTTGGTCGAGGTTGGCTCCCCCTCGGCTTTTGATGTAGTGGAGAGGGCCCTGTTGAGGGTTTCCGGACCCCCGGCACTTGCTTCGGCTCCGTTCCGTGCTCCATCTGCACTGGGTCAGGCTTCCACCATCCAGCCACTGGGACAGCCCGCTCCATTGCCCCAAGCTGTTCCATTGGAACAGGACACCGCTTGCGAGGGTTCCTCGGACAGCCCCCCTGAGGATGCACCTCGCAAGCATACGTGTAAAAGGAGGCACATAGACTCCCCTGAGTCTCTCACTGAAGACACGGATTTGGAGGAAGGGGAAGGCTCCCCAAGATCACCCCCCGAGGATGTCTCCTTTGGAGGCATCATGGAAATGCTTCGCATAAGGGGGGGGTGGTCTGCCCCCAAGTCTTCCTCGGACGAGTCCGTGTTCTTGGAGGCATTTGAAGCGGGCCCATCTACCTCTTGGGTGTCCCCTCCTGCCGACCCCTTGGTGGACCTAATTACCACCAGGGCATGGAAGGAACCGGACACCATGGAGCCAATCCCCAAAAGGCCAGACCGCATCCTTAGTCCCCCAGCAGACCGTGCCCACTGGAGCAAGGGGCCTCCGGTAGATGCCATGTTGACGGCTGCAGCCACCAAGAGGGAACTTGCCCAGGAGAGTCCCTCAGTCCATCCTCCGAGCAAGGAGTCTCGGATGATGGACCGCTTGGGGAAGCGAATGTTTAGTTCAGCGACCTTTTCAGTGAGGGCGCTAAACTACTTGGCACATGTGATTAGGATGCAGCACGATCTTATCAAGGAATACGCTGCATCCCCCCCAGAGTCCATGTCGGAGGAGGACAAACTGTTGCACTCCACCCGTATGGCCACTCTCAGGTCCGTGACTAATTCCTCTATGCGGTTACTGTCCCATGCTACGGAGGGAGCCGCTAGAGCTGCAGGGGTAGGCCTAGTTACCAGACGTCGGGCCTGGCTCCGCCATTGCAGTTTCATGGAGCCCTTCAAGGCGTCATTCGCGAACACTCCCTTCGATGGTTCTGCCCTTTTTGGCAAAACTGTTCGCGATACTTTGACCCAGAGCGAGAAGGACGGGAAGACGCTGTCTGCCATCGGAATCCGCTTCTCTGTGCCCCAGAGGTCCTATTCTAGGAACCAAAAGGGCCAAAAGAAGATGTGGTTCCAGAAGTCGCAGCAGTCCCAACCCGCTCCGGACAACCAGTCCTTCCGTGGCAGAGGAGGACAGGGAAGACGCCGCCCCAGGGGCAGAGGGGCTCCCAGGAACTTCGGGTCCAGAGAACCTTTCTCTGAACGGCCTGCGCAGCAGCCCTGAAGGGTTGCCCGGTTGCTCCACTCTGGAGGCAGTCGGGGGACGTTTCTCGGAGCACCTAGCGGCATGGGAGTCCATAACATCAGACCGCTGGGTCCTCCGCATTATATCCAGAGGATACCTCATTCCATTTCATCACATCCCAAAATTGAAGTCCCTCCCCGACGTTCCACCTGGTCAGTGGGAGGCCGCTTTGGCAGAAATTGGCCATCTGCTGAAGAAAAGAGCCATCCAGCCCGTCCCCCCAGACCAGATCGGATCAGGGTTCTACTCCAGGTTCTTTTTAGTGCCAAAAAAGACTGGGGACCTAAGACCAATATTAGACCTGTCACTCTTAAACCTGGCAGTTCCCAAGGAGAAGTTCCGAATGGTTACCTTGCAGTCCATTCTCCCCCTTTTGGGAGAAAATCACTGGATGTGCTCTATAGACCTCAAGGATGCGTACTACCACATTCTAATGGACAGACGCTCCAGGAGGTTTCTTCGCTTCCGGCTGGGAGCCAGTCACTACCAATTCAGGGTCCTTCCCTTTGGTCTCACCACAGCCCCCAGGGTGTTCACCAAAGTATTAGCAGTGGTAGCGGCCCACCTGAGGCTTCAGGGGGTACAGGTCTTCCCATACCTGGACGACTGGCTCCTCACCGCCCCAACAAGGCATCTACTGTTATTGGCGCGAGACTCCTTTCTCCATCTAGCTCCTCGCCTGGGCATCACAGTAAATGCAGAAAAATCCAACCTAGCCCCTACGCAATTCATAGATTTTATAGGTGCCAGGTTAGACACGAGACAGTTAAGAGCCTTCCTCACTGCGGACAGAGTTCGGAATCTACAGCTCCAGGTGCGGGCCATCCTCCACTCCAGCTCAGTTCCGGCGGAATTGGTCCTGAGGGCTCTAGGGTCCATGGCAGCAGCGATAGCTCTTCTACCTCTCGCCAAGTTCAATATGCGGGTCCTTCAATGGACAATCCTAGTTCAGTGGTCTTATCTTGCTCTTCCTATGCATCATCCCATTGCGATCAGCAAGGCTTGCAAGCAGTCCCTCTTGTGGTGGCTCCACTCACAGGATCTCCACGGAGGCCGCCCCTTTTGTGCTTCTCCCCCTCTCGCCACGGTGACCACGGACGCCTCCCGCCTCGGGTGGGGGCATTTGCAGGCCGGACGGTCCAAGGCACGTGGAACGATTCAGAGACCTTACTGCATATCAATGTTCTAGAGATGAGAGCAGTGCTCTTAGCGTTGCAAGCACTACAGGCCTTTCTTCCCTTGGGAACTATTGCAATTCAGTCGAACAACATGTCTGTCGTCTGGTACATCAACAAACAGGGGGGAACCAGGTCTTACCCTCTTTGTCGAGAAGCCATGAGAGTGTGGGAATGGGCAATCTCCACCAACCGCTTTCTCATCATAGCGCATATTCCGGGTCGGTCCAACATCCTTGCGGACAAGCTCAGTCGCACCATTCTCTCCCCTTACGAGTGGTCTCTCAATGCTCAAGTAGCGAAACGCATCTTCGCACGATGGGGAACTTCTTGTTGCGATCTTTTTGCGTCTCCCTCAAACACCAAGTGCGACAGTTTTTTCGCTCTAATCCCTCCTCCCGGAGATACCCCAAGAGACGCTCTGGTGCATGCTTGGCCCCCCGGTCTTCTTTACGCTTACCCTCCTTTGCCTCTGATGCTCCAAGTTCTTCAGAAAGCCTCTCGGTTGGGGTGCAGAATGATTCTCATTGCCCCATTCTGGCCTCGACAGATCTGGTTCCCTTTCCTAAGGTCTCACTCAGTGAATCCACCTTGGATTCTAGATCCCATTCCGGATCTGATATCTCAACCGTCCCATCTATCAACCCCGAATCTGGACAACCTGAAGCTAACTGCTTGGCTGCTCCAGTTCCACTCCTAATCAGGACTCCCGGTATTTCGTCTCCCGTTAAGGCCATCCTGGTAGTGGCTCATAAACCATCTACCAGGAAAGTTTACCGCAACAAGTGGAAACGGTTCTCTATTTGGGCGGAGCGGCAAGGTCTAAACCCCTTCACAGTCCCCCTTCCTCTGGTGCTTGACTTCCTAACCACTCTTTTTAATGATGGTGCCAGCAGTTCCACGGTCAAAGTACAACTTGCGGCAATTTCTCATTATCATATTGGTCATGACTCCAGTCCACTGATGTCTGCTAAATTGTGTAAGATCTTCCTAAAAGGTACTTTTCTTCTTAGACCCCCTGTAAAGCAAGTGGTTCCTCCTTGGGACCTTTCTTTGGTTCTTCAGGCCTTGACCGCTCCCCCCTTCGAACCTGCGGCCACGGTAGATCTAAAATTTTTATCTTTCAAGACGGCCTTTTTAGTAGCCATTACCTCGGCCAAGAGAATTTCAGAACTTCAAGCCTTATCCATCAAGCCTCCTTACTTGGTCTTTCATCCGGACCGTGTATACCTCAGGACCAACCCGTCCTTTCTTCCTAAGGTAGCTTCTGAAGCAAATATTAATCAATCCATTAACCTCCCTGTTTTCTTTCCTAAATATCAAAACAAAGGTGAATACAAGCTACATTCCTTAGATGTTCACAGGCAACTTCGATTTTATCTCAACAGGACAGCTGGTCATAGGCAATCCGACCAGTTGTTCATTTCCTTTGCTAAATTCAATTTGGGTAAACCAATTTCCAAAGTCTCCTTATCACGCTGGATTTCGCAGTGCATCTTATTGGCTTATCAAGCTTCTGGGAGGCCCGCACCGGAGGGAGTACATGCCCATTCAACCCGGTCAGTCTCTACCTCAGCGCCTTTAAAGCTAGGATTCCTCTGGATGATATTTGTTCAGCAGCCACTTGGGCTTCATCTCATACCTTTATTTCCCACTACAAGTTGGATATTACATCTAGAGGTAGAGCATCCTTTGGCTCCGCGGTGCTCCGGAATATCCTTCCATGACGGCCGCCCAAGATTCAGGTAGCTGGGGACTCTGTCCCACAGGTTGCAGACAAATGAATCTCCTACTTCAGATTTAGAAGTTATGAACTTACCATAACGTTCCATCTGAGTAGGTGTATTCATTTGTCTGCAACCATCCCGCCCTCCTATCCCCCTGGCCTTGTCAGTTTCCTGCATATTACGTGTTACCCTTTCTAGGGTATTTTGATTTATGGCAAACTCGATCTGAGGTCATGTAGGGAGAGCAGGGCATTATGGGTGAGGGGAGGAGCTGAGAGCTCGGATCCATAGCTGGAAAACCATGCCGGTTCGGATCCGATATCGGATCCATAACCCACAGGTTGCAGACAAATGAATACACCTACTCAGATGGAACGTTATGGTAAGTACATAACTTCTAATTTCTCCCATGTGGTACATTAGAGTTGGTGTTCAGTTAGTGGATGAGATATTGGCCAGAGACCGCTCAGATACTTAATGAGAAGAGAAATTACAATATAAGAAAAGTATAGGGAGATTAGTTAAGTTCAGTGCAGCAAAACAAGGAGTACTGATTTGAAATTTGTTTGTCTGGTAAATAAGTACTCTTTGTGAGATAGATATTTTGGTTAACAGAAAATATTAATTTGCAGTAATGTCCAGTTCACAGTGAAGTGATGTGTTATAAAAAAAAGGCAGGTACTACCAAAAGAATAAGATATTGGGTTAGAATGTTCGGATGTTGTGTGCAGTTAGTACGCTATACAAGGTTGTGTTTTAGCCAACTGAAAGAAGAAAGAGAAAGAGAAGAAATAGTGTGGTGATAGTCCAAGATTCTGACAGATATTTATGAAGAGAAGCAGTACTGAACAAAGTTTTGTTGTACTGTTAAAACTGTCTAAAATATTACGGTCTTTTTGAGTGTTATGATTACTAGTGTTCTGAATAGAATGTTACCCTGCGTGAAAATAACTCCTCTCTTGCATTGAATAACACACAGGTGACAAAACAGAACTCCCAGTTTTTTTTTCTTTCTCTCTTTCTTTTTATTTCAGTCTTTCAGTTAGCTAACCACAGTCTGTGTGGTGTACTAACAGCACACATCCAGCTCCAAGTAATACATAGACTTTTATAAATTTAGACATGGTATAGAAAGACATGCTGTACAAGACAATTTAAGCACGTATACATTTTAACATCAGTAATGGATAACATCCTATTTCAGTTTAAAACCTACATGATTAGTTTCCATACAGGACGAACCGTAGTACAGCAGATACCCTCTCCCTAACAGTCCACAAAACTTTGACCCACTTGGAAGGCAAGAACTGTTTCACAAGACTACTATTCAGACTTCATTTTTGCCTTCGATACTGTCATCCCAAAGAGTCTTATAATGAAACTACTACAGTTGGGCATCAACTCCCACTTACGTAATTGGATTCTAAGCTTCCTCACAGAAAGGCCTCAAACGGTTTGTGCGCACGACAACAGTTCCGAAAGCATAACCCTGAATACAGGAGTACCACAGGGGTGCATCTCAAGTCCTCTCCTATTCAGCTTGCTGACACATGACTGCACGGCCAGACACAAGTCCAAAAAATCATCAGATTTGCGGATGACACCACCATCATAGGTCTTGTCAGAGATGGAGAGGAGACAGCCTACAGGAAGGAGATCGAACATCTGTTGGGCTGGTGTGACAAAAACAACTTAGTGCTGAATGTCAGCAAGACTAAGGAACTGATTGTGGATTTCAGAAGGTCTCAAGAACTACAACAACCTGTAGAGATGAAAGGGTTGACAGTGGAAAGGGTCAAAAGTACAAAGTTTCTTTCTGGAAGTACATATCACTGAGGACCTCTCCTGGTCAGTCCATGTATCTTACACTGTCAAAAAAGCTCAGCAAAGATTGCACTTCCTAAGGAAACTGAGGAAGGCAAAACTATTGAAGACTATCCTCCAAACTTTTTACAGGGGTACCATCTAAAGTGTCCTTACCAATAACATCACTGTCTGGTATGTGGACTGCAACACCTCTGATTGCAAAGCTGTTAAGCAAGTTGTAAAAGGCCAGCAGAGAAAATTATTGGTTCCTCCCTCTTGCACCTCTGAAAGACCTACATGAATCACACTGCATCAGTAAAGCCAGGAAGATGTCCAGTAATCCTTTGCATCCTGCAAATGGTATGTTTTCCTGCCTCTCCTCAGGTAGGAGATACAGAAGTATGTACTGTAGGACTTCTAGACCTAACAACAGTTTCTTTCCTCTCTCCAGCAGACTACTGAACTCTTGTGAAAAATGAGCCAGGTGACTGCCAATGCATACTTCCCTTCCTACCACATAGTTATGCTATTTATCTGACTGTACAGATCCTTACATATCCAGGCTTTGTTGCTCTGTAAGTATTAAGCTTACCTTACCATAGGACTCTATGAAGTGCAATATAAATCACACTTTGTAATGTTCATGCTGACCATTCTATATGCTGCTTAGTTTTTACTTTATAGTAAGGTCATGTACATGTTGTTACTCAGTTCTATGTATATGTAAAAATGTGTCTGGTCATTATGTTATTATTTTATTCTATTTTTACTTTTATTTTATGTTGTTTTAGTATTATTATTATTCTCTATATGTATGTTTTTGCACTGGGAACTATGCATCGCAATTTCGATCAGCTACACTGTGGTATAGATCTGAATGACTATAAAGTTTTTTCTTTGACTTGACTTGACTTTGACTTGACATGACCAACAAATTCCAACACATGTGAGAGATGCAACCATATAGCCATACTGGAGGCTAAGCCCTCTCAACTCAGTACTGGCGAAACCAGTCAGGAGGAGAAGGAAACCACACTCACTACAATTCCAGTCTCACATAGACCTACCATGACAGCAAACCAAACACATAAACACACAAAAACATACTCGGAGGCTCTAAATAAAAATCTGCCTAAGCAGCAGAGACCTCCAAAGCAGACACCCAAGCAACCGCTACCCCAAAACAAAACACGTGCAACACATAGTTCACAAAGCCAGTGTGCCAAACAGTCACAGCCCTTAAGGCTAAACATCACACCTGATACACTTGTAATAGGTGACTCTGTCGTCAGGCACACTGACATCCCACTCACTAGGCTGAACAAAGAGAAGGTCACGGTGAGCTGCCTGTCGGGCGCTAGGATCTGCCACATAACACAAGCACTCAGGTCACTCCAAGGCAAGTACAAATATGACTCAGTCATTGTCCATGCTGTTGTGAATGACCTGAGACGTACCTCCCTGGACTACATGAAAAAAGACATAGAGGAGCTCTCTGAGCATGTAGCCCAGGCCGGTATGACCCTGACCTTGAGTAGCATCTTACCCTCACCAAGAATGATGCCACAATATGAAGACAAGATGATCAATTTCAACAACTGGCTTAAGTATTGGTGTCATTCAAAGGGGATCCAATGCCTATCAGCCTGGGATGACATGCTCGACAAACCACGATGCTTCGCTAGGGACGGCTTGCACCTGTCACCCCTGGGCTTTCGGATATTGGCAAAGACTCTTGCTACCCCCATAGTGCCTTTTTTAGGCAAGGCTCAAAAGACAAACCCACCTCCATAGGTATCACAAAGGATAAGAAACTAAGAGTAATGCTACTCAAGGCCAGAAGTCTAAACCTCAAGATGCATGCACTCGAAACTCTCCTTAGCATGGAGAACATCGATATCTGTGCAGTAACAGAAACCTGGTTCAAGGCTCCCAAGAGCACCCCAGCACTACCAGGTTATACCTCATACCATGCTTTTCGGCCCCAAAACTTGGACCGAACCAGAAAAGGAGGGAGAGTTTCAATATTCGTCAAAGATACCCACACCTCCAGGTTGGTGGCACAGCACGAAGCATCAGAGACTATCCATGTGCAACTAACAGTGGGTAAAACTGCCTTCCAGTTTATAGCCTGCTACAGACCACCCTCCCAAACCCAGGAACCCCACTAGGCCTTCCTGAGAACACTGGAAAATATGAAGGTCTCTCCAAACACCATTATATTGGGCGACTTCAACTACCCAAACATAGACTGGGAGCATTACTCTAGCTCCAACACCCTAGCCCAAAGGTTCCTAGAATTTATAAACTCAAATGCTATGGAACAACTTGTTACCACTCCCACAAGAAGGAAAAACATACTGGACCTGATCATCACCAACATGGGGACTTTATGCTCCAGACCAGAAGTGTATCCCTCACTGGTAAGATCAGACCATAAACTAATCTCACTGGATATTTACATCCCGACTCCACCCCCTGCCCTGAAAACCACTGTGAAAAACTTTTCTAAAGCAAATTTCACACTCCTCAAAACCGAGGTGGAATCCTTCAAAGCCCCCGGGCCTGTGGAAAATACGGCCCAGACCGCAGAATCCATTATAAACGCATTCTGTGAACGCCTTCAGGAATGCATGGATCATGCAATCCCAAATTAAACCAAGACCCAATCCTCCAAAGGCAGACGTCCTGTCTGATGGACCCTAGCCATAAACAAACTATACAATAGAAAGAGGAAGCTACTACATGATAGAGCAAAATCCCAAAAAGGGAAGGCATCTCTGATCAGTATTAGCAAAAAACTACGGGCACTCATAAAATCGTCTAAGACCAGTTTCGAGAGAAAAATTGCACAGGACACTAAGGATAATCACAAGGCTTTCTTTAGTTATGTTAGGAACCTGGGTGGGAATTCCCAGATATGCTCAGAATTAGTCCAAAATGACAAAAAATACACCAAACCCACGGACATTGTCAGCATCCTAGCTGACAGGTTCAGTATAAACCCCACCAAAAGGGCAAATATCTATCCCAGCAGAGTGCTGCCCCCCTGACATCTCAGATGCTCAGGTAAGAGCTGCCCTCTCCAAAGCAAAAACACAACATCAATGGGACCAGACGGTGTCCCGGGCTGCGTCCTACATGAACTCCAAGAAGAGCTAAACCCAAACATAAAACTACTGTTCAATCTCAGCCTTACTACCGGATATGTACCCAAAGAGTGGCGTACAGCAACAGTGGTCCCTCTCCACAAAGGTGGTGCCTCAACGGATCCTGGAAACTATCGTTCCATAAGCCTGACTAGCTTGGTCTGCAAAGCTATGGAAAGGATCATCATGGACCTCATAAATAAAGATATTAGGGACCTACAGACACTGGATCCTACCCAGTTCGTCTTTGTTAAGGGCAGATGCTGCCTCTTAAACCTGGTTGATTTCTTTGAAACAATCACCAAGGCCATTGACGAGGGGAAGGTGGTTCACACAGCCTACCTGGACCTCGCAAAAGTCTTCGATACAATACCCCACTCGGGCATTATAGATAAGCTCACCAGCTTAAATATAAACCCCTATGTCACTAGATAGGTTGCAAGCTGGCTCAAGGACAGAACCCACATGGTTAGAATTGCTGGAGCCATGTCAGACTCCAAACCTGTTACAAATGGCGTCCCACAAGGCTCAGTCCTGGGGCCTCTCTTGTTCAGTATATATTTCTTGGAAGTACAGGCCAACACGGAAGGACTGTGGCTGACCAAGTTCGCAGATGACTGCAAACTGGGCGCCATAATAGACTCTCCAGCCGACACAAGCATCCTCCAAAAGGGCCTCATAGAAACAGACAACTGGTGCCAGAGCCATGGCCTCAAGCTAAACGCCAAAAAGTGTATAGTCATCCCCTTTGGAAAAAACAAAGTGCCCACAAATTACCACATAGGTGGTAATCCATTAAGTACAGAAGAAGTAATTAGGGACCTGGGGACCCAAGTTGATAGCAATCTCTCATTTGACAACCACGTGGCCAAAGTGGTTAGAAAAACATTTTATATAGCCCACCTAATCATGAAGGGATTCACATCTAGATCAGGGGAGGTCATCGTGCCTCTTTACTCATTCCTCATCAGGCCCATAATTGAGTACAATGCCCCTTTTGGGATGTACCTTACTAGGCACCTGCAGCAACTGGAAAGACCCCAAAAGTACCTCAACAAGAGGATCAAAGGGCTCAAACAGATGCCATATGCTGCCCGGTTAAAGAAACTCCAGCTCTACTCAGTGGCATACTGCCTGCTCAGAGGCGATCTGTGCCTGACGTATAAAGCCATGTCCAACCCGGAATTAATGGACATGCTGCACCTCAGAAAATCCAAATCCCATCGAGCTACGCGCTCGAGAGACTTGAACCTCAGCACTGAAATAAATAGGGCCTGCTGGAGGGACAGATTCATAACCCAGAGGCTCCCTTCACTCTGGAATAAAATCCCAGTCCAGGTTAGGCAGAGTCCCTCATTGACTCTCTTCAAGAGGAAGCTTGATGAGTGGATGGGAGATCGTAGGTTTACCCCGGGTATCACTTCTGTGTCACTGTTAGACAGAGGCACAGTATACTAACGTCGAAAAAGGGCATAGCAAAATTAATTTAAAATGGGTGGCGAAAGCCAAACACACTCTGGCTAGGCTTATAAATGCCCTAGGGCAGATAGCCTAGTATGAACCTATAAAACATGTTAAATAAGACTGCAGAAAAAGCAGTATCTTCTTCCAGTATGGTCTTCAGTCAGCAGCATACCTATTGACTGTCTAGACATTCTCAGAATGTCCAGATTTTTGCTTATTTGAGTTTCAGACTTCATATAATTCAGAAAATACATATTAATGCAAAACCTGTTATTCAAGCAGTTTTCTAAGTTTATAAGAGTAATAATTAATATCTGTCCTTAGTGGAGCCTTTGTTCCCCCATTATTGTTAGTTTTGTCCAGATTTCTTGTGCTGAGAGGTTGAGAGGTGTGGCAGCAGATTATTAGTCTGAAAGCAGAGTTAAAGTAAAGAAAGGATAGAGGTTGGGGTGTAACGGAATTTTATGGATGCTACAAGAAATGTGCTGATAGTGGGTCAGGAAGGAGATGGAGATTGGGGGCGAGAGCAGAGAGATTGGGTGCTGAAGGAAGAGAAAATAAATGAGAGTGAATGTAGGAAGTAAAAAAGGATAAAAGATGATGATTATGATAGTATATAGTTATATACATATAGGGTAGTGTCCCAGGGTTAGTGCATGGGCATAGCCAGAGACTGCATAGATGAGACTATAAGCTGGAGTTCAAAAAGCTTGTGATGATGATCAGGTTTTAGACAGAGGTGTGGAAGTCCAAGTTTTGATGACGTTTGAGAAAAGGCGGTCTCCTGCTGCTTTTTTGGATTTAGTAATGAGAAGGAACGATTTTTTCAGTAGATCATAGGGGTTGTTTGGTGTGTATTGCTGGATTAGTGTTGAGAGAATAGACAGATTCTGATGTGTTGTTATAATATATTTTATTATTATATATGATATATTATGTATTATTGTAACATGATATATTATAGACCTGATTATTCTCTTGGCAGTCCATGCCTTTTTTCATAACACATCACTTTAGTTAGCTGATATGTAATGAGTTGTTTTGCTTTTTTCTTCCATCTGTGACTTAGTTTTAGCATTTACATCAGGTTAAAAAAAAATCTAACAAGTTTGTCAGTAATGTAACAGTAATGTTTATCTCTCTGTGTTTTCCCCACAGCGGAATTCAGTATTTGGACTCGTGAAGCAGGTGCTGGTGGTCTCTCCATTGCAGTTGAAGGCCCCAGTAGGGCAGAGATTTCATTTGAAGACAGGAAGGATGGATCCTGTGGAGTGTCGTACATTGCACAAGAACCTGGTATACAGGCACCCTAAATATTTTATAGGGTGTATCCTATGACTGATAAATTTCATTTTTTGACTATATAAAAAAGTGATCTAATGCTGTTCTTTTTTTTTCTTTGATAGGTGACTATGAAGTGTCGATTAAGTTCAATGATGAACACATCCCTGAAAGCCCTTTCTTGGTTCCTATCATCGCTCCATCAGACGATGCTCGTAGAGTCACTGTAACTAGTCTTCAGGTGAGACTGAAGGAAAAATGCACCTACATTGCCACTCACTGACTGCTTTGCTCCTTGCTGTATTAGTCGTAAATTACTGAACCTGCCAGTGGGTAAAGAGTAGCATGAGTTTTCATCATATCATGCAAAGCAAGCAATATTAAGTACCATCATTGGGGCTGTTTAAAGTGCATATATTACTTAGTTTAGTCGGACAGTACAAGTGAGAATAGTAGTGTTGTACTGCAGAAGATCTACACCAGCTTTTATCTTAGTTTGTGTTTAGTACAAGTAGTAAATCAAATACAAACTACTTGCAAAATTTAGTTCTGTTAAGTGATATTTAAAGCATAAATTGTAGTCAAAGGAGCTGATAAGGCACAATTAAGCTGTAACTGGAAGTCGTTCCTCTACTCTGTAGGTCATAATGACACAGCTTCCATAGGTAAAATAGCATGTTGTATATGTATTCTGTCAGAAAGTGCTGTTTCTAAAGTATTCAGAAATGAAAAATATTGATAAGGCATTTATGCAAAATGTGAAAAAAAAATTATTTCAAGCAAAATAAGAAGGTGATGCAGACTCTTCTTCTTCTTTCAGCTTTTCCCGGTTAGGGGTCGCCACAGCAGATCAACTGTCCGCTTATGATTGGCAGTGGAGTTTTATGGTGTTGAGTTGCCAGCCCGGTGCCCAACCTTCCACAGAAGGCACACTGGCGCACACACTCACACCTAGGGTCAATTTGGAGTGTCCAATCCACCTACAGCATGTGCAGACTCTGAAGTATGGAAAACATGCCACGTGAAACTGGAAATAAACAGCAGTATTAACTATATTAAAAAATCACAGTTGTTACTTTCAGGATTTTTGACTACAGTCTTATCCATCGCGTCTGAAACCTAAGAGAAACTGCTGATTTGTCTAGTTATTCTCAAAGCAGACAAGTGAGCACCAGTGATAAGGTCCCATTGTTTCCTTCTCTTTTCTTTTACTGAACAGCAGTGATTGCTTCCAGTTTCTCAAAGCAGATAACTGAACACCACTATTGGCTTCTGCTAAAATCATTGTTCTAAACATGGGTAACTGGTGGTTGGTGCCCTTATTAACTATGCACATCAAGAGAACACCTTGTACTGAGTTCAGTACAAGGTATTCTGTTAAAGTCCAAAGCTAAGCCCTGCTAATGAATGGTTCTCATATTAATATCTTTCTCTTCTGATCTTTGTTGAATTTTCCTTAGTCCACATTCGGCCTCTCAGCAGCCCCCAGAGTGTTCACCAAATGTATGGCAGTTGTAGTAGCTCAACTTCGACTACAAGGATTCCAGGTGTTTCCATATCTAGGCGATTGGCTCCTTATCGCCATGACCAGGAATCTTCTCATCCACAGCCTCTCTTACACTCAAGGCCTTGCTCTTCGCTTAGGGATTACGATCAACAAGGAAAAATCTCAAATGTCCCCAACAAAAACACTGGAATTTATTGGAGCGATCTTCGACACAACAACATGTCAAGCTTCACTTCCTCCTCACAGGCTCTCGAAAATAAGAAGCCAGATTCAAGTCCTCCTCAAATAGACTTTTGTACTAGCACGCCTTGTACTACAATTACTGGGATCTATGGCAGCGACCATTACCTTAGTTCCACTGGCAAGGTTACACATGAGACTAGTACAGTGGCTCCTTTCTTCACAATGGTCGATCTTAACCCATCCACTCGACCACTTTATACCCCTTACAAATCTATGCAAGAAAGAAATGCTTTGGTGGGTGAAGCCAGAATCAAATCTTTGGTGTCGACTGTTCTGCCTTCCCCAGCCCAGGGCCACGGTGACCACAGATGCTTCCCTGCTAGAGTGGTGGAGAATTTCCAGGGAAAGGCAGTCCTGGTCCCCCATGAAGACCAATTTGTACATAAATGTCCTGGAATTGAGGGCTGTTCTCTTAGTAGTTCCATACATCCCTCCCTTCCGGGACCCTTGCAGTTCAGTTGGACAACATGTCAGTCGTCTGGTATATAAACAAACAAGGCAGAACCAGGTCTTACCCCCTGTGTCGGGAAGCCATGAGGATTTGGCACTGGGCGATAGCTTCCAACCGCTTTCGTATAGTAACGCACATTCCTTGGAGTTCCAACCTTATTGCGGGCAATCTGAGCAGGAACATCCTGATGACTCACGAGGGGTCCCTCAGTCCTATAATAGCGGATCAGATCTTCCGCCGTTGGGGCAGGCCATGCTACGACCTGTTTGCTTCCCCTCTACACATCAAATGCAGAAGCTACTTTGCCCTGATCCCCCATCAGGAGGAGTCACCAAGGGATGCTCTGATGCACAATTTGCCCCTGGTCTGCTTCATGCCTTTCCCCCATTTCCCCTCATCCCGAAATTCCTCCAGAAAGCTCAAAGGTTGAGAAGCAAAGTGATCCTCATTGCCCCTTATTGGCCCCGTCAAGTCTGGTTCCCTTTCCTATGGCCTCATCTGATTCACAGACCATGGATCCTGGATCAATCACACGGTCTGCTGTTTCACCTTCAGGGGTTGATTCACCCCAATCTCCACAGCCTCAAGCTCACAGCTTGGTTTTTCCACTTCCGATGATTGCCAAGCTACCTGATATTTCATCTCCTGTCCTTGAGATTCTTCTGGCTTCACACAAACCCTCCACCAGGAAAATTTATTCTAGTGAGTGGGCTAGATTTTCTACATGGGTCAAAGATCATGACATAGACCCTTTCTCTTTGCCTATTCAGCAGATCCTACAATATCTGACTACCCTTCTACATGCAGGAGCTTCAGCATCGGCAGTTACTGTACATTTAGCAGCTATCACAAATTTTCATAATGGATTTGATAATTCATCTATGTCACACCGTCTGTGCAAAACCTTCTGAAAGGAGTATTGCATGTTAAACCTCCTGTCAAGCCCCCCATAGAGCCTTGGGACTTGACATTGGTGCGTCAGTTGTTAACTAGCCCTCCTGTCGAACCTTCTAATTCATGTGATATAAAATTTCTGTCTTGGAAGACTCTACATCTAGTAGCCCTTACCTCAGTGAGAAGAGTATCTGAGTTGCAGGCCTTGAGTGTTAAGAGACCTTACTTGATTTTCCACAGGGAAAGAGTGTCCCTACATACTGACCCATCCTTCTTACCCAAGGTCATTTCTGGGTTTTCAGTTAACCAGTCTATTGACCTGATGGTTTCCTTCTCTCAGCATTCAAATAAAGGGGAATACCTTTTGCATACCCTTGATGTTCATAGGCAACTTCGCTTTTACTTGGACAGAACTAAATCTTTCAGAAAAACAGACCAATTGTTTGTGGCCTTTGCAGGACCCAGATTGGGTAGACCTGTCCCCATAGTGATTCTATCTTCCTGGCTTAGACACGTCATTACCTTTATCTACCATCAGAATAATCTGTCTTTACCTTCCAGAGTAAAGGCTCAATTGACTAGGTCAATGGCTACTTCTGTGGCTTTCATTACAGAGCTTCTATGGATGATATCTGTGCAGCAGCCACTTGCGCAAGACCTCATACCTTTATCACTCATTACAAATTTGATTTGGCCTCCAGGGGTGAGCATCTTTTTGTTCTGTGGTGCTCAGGAATATCCTTCCTTAGGGCCACCCAGGACTCAAGTAGCTGGGGACTCGGTCCTAACAGTAAGGAATGAATAAAGATTTACAACATCAGATAAAGAAGTTATGTCTTACCATAACATTCCATCTGTGTTGTAGATCATTATTCATTCATTACTTCCCACCCTCCTTCCCCCTGCCTGGACTCCTGGTGGACTTTAGGATTTCCTAGTTAAGGTATCTGCTCAGACAGTGCCTCCTACTGCCTCTTTTATTAGCTCTATAATATAAGAGTGGGCAAACTCGATCTAAGAGACTGTGAGAGGGGCATTATGGGTAGGTCTTATCTGAGAGTTTTTGGCTGGCGTGAGCTTGGAAACGGCTGTGTCGGTTCCGAGGACGGAAATTAAGTCCTAACAGTAATGAATGAATAAAGATCTACAACACAGATGGAAAGTTATGGTAAGACATAACTTCTTTTTCATCTTTCTATAGTTCTTCTCCTTTGTGGGAATCTCATCACAGTAAGAAGACGTGATAGTTCTTTTGATTTAAGAAGATCATTTGTTTATTCTGTGGGAAGTAGGCATGTTAATCACATGACTGGCTTTTGGTCAACAGTTGTTTATTGGAGCTTTCTCAGCTGTCTGAATGTTGCAGCAGCTTTACGCTCAGCATTTCCCATCCCCTTCCCTATCATTCTGTTGCTACAAAGCAGATGTTCTTCGTGTTTCACTGTTGCAGTCATTACATTTGAGTAATCTGTTGGCAGGTTGCCCTCGGTCAGCCTGAATTCCAAAGTCTTGGGTCCTGCGTCTGTTTCTGTCTCCTCTTCCATGACATCAGGTCATCAGGGGTGTAAAACATGCATCTGACGCCATTTTCTTTAGTCTTTCTTGCCGAGTGGTGCCCAAAGCAGAAGTATTTTGCAAGTGCCAGTCGGCCGACTACTGAAATATTCGTGTTTGAGTTTCAGAACTGAAGTTTTCACTAAAGCTAAGTACCCCGTTGGGAAAACTTTTTTCTTGCTTTTTTACCAATGTCAGAAAAAGTTAATAATTGTATTACTTGTGGGAAGCAAATACCTCATAAGGATTTCCATTTATACTGCATTCCTTGCCTAGGCCCTGATCACAACGTGCCTGGCTGTTGGTTTTGGGCTAGATTTAACCAACGCACTATTAAACGTCGGTATATTTTTGCATCAAAGTATTTTGGAAACAGATTTAACTACCCAGAAATGTCATTGGATAGCAATCCGACTACCGGAGTACATAAAAAACACAAAGAAAAGGACAGAGAAAGGCAGTTGAGATCCAAAACCGATGACAAAGCTTCTCCTAAGCCAGTCGCCGGTTCGCCGGTACTCAGTGAGGCACTTTCGCAGCCCCTGATACCCGCTGCCTTCAAGTCGCAGGCCTCTACTGACACCCATAAGGAGTCCGGCATGCCGCAAGATACTCAAGGTATTGGACTGACTGATGTATCTCCTTCGGATGGGTCCGGAGGCGCTGAGCAGGCACCGGCTTCTGAGGGTGTATTCAGACCTCAACATTTGTATATCAAGCCGGCGACAGCTGCAAAACCAAAGACAAAAGCAACTTCTAAAACTAAAAAACCGACGCATGAGCCACGTGTACAGGCCTCTATGCCTAAAAAACAAATTATCAAAATGGCTGAAGACCCTATTACCTTGATCAGGGGTACCCATCCCCCTCCTGATAAGAGGCCCAGGCAAGACACTGATTATGAATCTTCAGATCAGGTTTCTGTTTCTTCTGATTCCTCTTTTGATCAGGAATTATCTTTACCTGCCTATGAGGATTCTGATGCTGAGGAGTCCATTCCATCTGCATCTCCTCCTGAGGATTATTCATTTGGAGAAACCTTGCATACTTTGAGGGAGCATTTTCGCTGGGAGAGTCAAGACTTCTCAGAATTAAAAAAAGAGGCTCAGTGATTTCCTTCTTCTCCCTCAGCACAGGCCTTTAGCCATTCCTCCTGTTTTAGACATTGTGGATGATGTGTTTTCAGTCAAGCTTGACCCCTGACTCCTTACCTCCGGCTCCCAGTAAGCCTGACAGATATTAACAGCGTCCCTGACTCACATAGATTTTTATTTAGAAACCCTGCTGCTGATCCTGAAACTATTTCACAGGGTCCAAAGGGAGTTAAAGCCTCAACAGCAAAAAATCCTACCCCCTCTGACAGAGATTCAAGGGCACTGGACAGATGGGGAAAAAAGGTTTATACATCTGCAACCTTGGAAGTCAGGGCCTTAAACTGTCAATTTCATATGCTTAAGTACCAACATATTATGGGATTGCTGAAACAGAAAATGATGTTGATTTCAGAATGTGCAGAAAATAAAGAATTGCAGGAATTATTGCATGCAGCTAAACAAGTTGGAAAGAATACTTTGCAATGTGGATGTTCATCATGTTACCCTGCTGCAGTCATTACACTTGGGGTTATCCTGTCGTCAGGCGGTCCCGCAGTCGGCCGGATTTCCAAAGTCTTGGTCCGACGTCAGTTGCAGTCGCCTCATCCCTGACGTCAGTGCGCCAGGGGTATATATATTACAACCAACGCCATTTTCTTCAGTCTTTCTTGCCGCGTGGTGCCCGAAGCAGAAGCAGTTCGCAAGTGCCTGTCGGCCGACTCCTGAGATTTTCGAATTCGAATTTCAGACTGAAGTCTTCTATAAAGCTAAGTACCCTTTTCTTGCCACAGACCGATGTCAGAAAAAGTTAACAATTGCATTTCTTGTGGGAAGCAAATACCTCATAAGGATTTTCATTCTTACTGCATACCTTGCCTAGGCCCTGATCACAATGTCACTTCTTGTCGTTTTTGTGCTAGATTTAATAAACGTACTATTAAAAGACGATTTGATTTCGTACGACACTATTTTGGCAGAAAATTTAATTATAACATGCCGTCGGAGCTTCCGACTACCGGCGTGCACAAAAAGCGCAGGGATAAGGATCGACAGTCCAGGCCTAAGCCCGATTCCGAGGCCTCGGTTGATCCGGTCTCAGGTTATCAGTGAGGCTCCGACACAGCCTCTGACTACCGCAGTTCAAGAAACCGAGACCGCTACAGATATTTTGACGGAATGTACTAGGCCGACGCAGCCTTTTACATCAGGCCCTACCGACGATTCACCTTCCAAGGACGTCGGTGCTTCTGAAACGCCATCGGTTTCAGAAGGCGTTTTCAGAACGATGACTCTTACAATCAAAATGTTTTCCAAGTCGAAGACTCCTTCCAAACCGAAAAAGGCTTCACTTCAGTCTCCTGTTCAAGGCCCTATGCCTAAGAAACAGATGCTCAAGATGGCTGAAGATTTAATTTCTCGTATCAGGGGTTCTCAACCTCCTCCTGACAAAGGGCCTAGACTAGAGGAAGAATCTGCTTCCTCTGAACAACTGTCTATTTCTTCGGATTCCTCTGAGGACAAAGACTATTCCATCTCTCCTTATGAAGATTCTGATGCTGAGGACTCTATTCCCTCAACTTCCCCTCCAGAAGATTACTCTTTTGGGGAAACTTTACACACTATGAGGGAACAATTTCACTGGGAAGGTCAGGATTGCTCTGATTCCAAGAAAAGGCTCAGAGAGTTTCTTTTACTTCCCCAACACAGACCTCTAGCCATCCCGCCTGTTTTGGACATTGTGAATGATGTCTATTTAGAATCCAGTTTCAACCCTGACTCTCTGCTACAGAGTACCTGATTCCCACAAATTTCTTTACAAAAGCCCAGTAGCTGACCCAGAGACTATCTCCCAGGGTCCCAAGGGGGCTAAGGCTTCCATGGCTAAAAATCCAGTACCTTCTGAAAGGGATTCAAGACCACTAGACAGATGGGGGAAAAAGGTTTATACCTCAGCCACTTTAGCTATGAGAGCTCTAAACTGTCAATTTCATATGCTTAAGTATCAGCAATTTCTGATCTCTCAGTTAAAACAAAAGATAACCACCCTTCCTCAACAATCTGAATTGAAAGAAGTACAGGATTTGTTGCATGTCACCGAGCAGGTAGACGAACATACCTTGCAATGTGGGTTTGATTCTTTAGAGGCCTCCTGCAGAGCAGCTGTCACTGGATCAGTTATACGTAGGCATGCCTGGTTAAAGGAACAAAGTCTGCCTGATCATGTTAAAGCAAAACTACTAGATGCTCCCTTACAGCAGGATGTTCTTTTTGGTGTTAAAGCAGAAGAAGTTTTAAAGAAAATGGAAGATAAGGCAAAATCAATGCAGGCAGTCAAAGATTTCCTACAAGTACAACCCCCTTGCTTCAGCAGAAACTGGCCAACAAAAAATTGGTCCTTTCCAGCCACTGACAGGCCTCAGAGGGGTAAATACAGGCGCCCAAGGGGCAGAGGACAACCACAAGCTCAGTATAAACCTCGCCAATGGGGCACTCCAACCCAGAAGGGAGGAGAAGACAGGTATCAACCCACTAGAAGGCAAACTCAATGACTTGCACCTCAACTGGCCAAACAAAGCTCTTTAGTCATCCCCCCTGGGGGGAAAGCTTGCACTATTTGCAGACAACTGGCACATGGTCACAAAGGACAAATGGGTACTAGACATAATTTTACGAGGATACAGATTCCACTTTAACACCTTGCCAATAAAAAGAGGAATGCCAAACCTGCCACAACATCAAAGGGCAGAGGCTCAAAAACAAATTACAGCTCTCATGGCCATGAGAGCCATTCAAAGGGTACCAACTCAAGAGCAAGGCCAAGGATTTTACTCAAGACTCTTCCTAGTACCCAGAAAAGAAAATGCTTGGAGACCAATTCTGGACCTTTCAATTCTAAACACTTACTTAAAAGTTCCCAAATTCAAGATGCTAACACTACAGCAGCTACTTCCCATGTTGGGCAGGGAAGCATGGCTGGTAATGTTGGACCTCAAGGAGGTATACCTGCATGTCCCTATCAGACAAAGTTGCAGAAGATACCTCAGTTTCATTGCAGGTTCAACCCATTATCAATTCTCTGCACTGCCGTTTGGCTTATCTACTGCACCCAGAGTATTCACAAAATGCCTTGCACCAGTAATTGCATACTGCAGACAAAGAGGAATTCAAATATATCCATACCTGGACTACTGCCTCATTCAAGCAGAAAGAAAAGACATTCTCTTACAACATCTGGCTTTTGTGAAGCATCTACTGAATTGTCTGGGGTACACAGTAAACGAAAGGAAGTCAAAACTAGTACCCTCACATAAAATGACATTCCTGGGTGCCAGCTTGGACACAATGGCCCAGAAGGCTTATCTTACACCAGACAAGCAATTACAACTGACTCAGTATTTCAAAACAATGGCAACAAAGACCCAATTAACTGCAAGAAAAATTCTGCAGGCTTTGGGCTTCATGGCATCTTGCATTCTGATAATACCATTTGCAAAACTGCATATGAGGAAATTACAGTGATACCTAAAAAGCATATGGTCTCAACACAGCCACAGCTTGGACACAGTGATATCTCTCATTCCCTGCCTTCAACAGGAATTTCTATGGTGGGCACAGGCATGTCACCTCAACAAGGGTCAGCCTTTCACCTTGCCCCCACCCAGGCAAATAATCACAACAGATGCTTCAGACTATGCCTGGGGGGCACACATGGCAGGGCAATGCATTCAAGGCGTATGGACTGCAGAACAAAGAAAACTGCACATAAACCAAAAAGAGATGCTAGCTGTACAGAAAGCTCTGACAGCCTTCAAGGATCTACTACAGCATGGACAACTTGCAATAAAGACGGACAACACCACAGTAATGTGGTACATAAACAAACAAGGGGACACACATTCCTACCCTCTTTGCAGGTAAGCAATAATCTTATGGAACAAAGCTTTGGCCTACCAAGTCCAGTTACAAGCTCAATTCCTGCCAGGACAGAAAAACACACTGGCAGATGACCTAAGCAGAAACATCAAAGATCCCCACGAGTGGAAGCTAGACCCACAAATATTTTACAATGATAACTCAAAGATGGGGCCTACCAAATATAGACCTGTTTGCCAGTCCTCAAAACTACCAGCTGACAAAATTTTGTACAAGGACATTCCACCATCAAGCTTGGAAAGTGGACGCTCTCTCCTTCAGTTGGAAAAACCTGACAGTATATGCCTTTCCTCCAGTACCTCTTCTCACAAAGGTTCTTTTGAAGGTCAAAAAGGAAAAACCTCGAATGATTCTCATAGCCCCAGACTGGCCACGCCAGCACTGGTACCCGCTATTGAAGAATATGGCTCACAGCCCACCATGGATATTGCCTCAAATACCTCATTTGCACACGCAGCAAGACAAGCAGATTCTACACAGCCAGATCAAAACCTTAAACCTGGCTGCATGGCAAATCAATTAAGCATCCAACCAGCCCCTCTTTCAAAAGCAGTGCTGGATGTTATTCTAAAAGCCAGGAGGCCAAGCACCAGGAAGGCTTACTCGGACAAATGGAAAAGCTTTTCTGCTTGGAACCAAGCTAAAGGCCAAGACGCAACTCAGCCTCATATGCCTCACATTCTGCAGTATTTAACCGAGATGTTGCATAAAGGACTTTCCTTTTCCTCAGTTAAAATCCATGCTTCAGCTATTTCAGCTATTTCAGCTCACTACGACACAAATCCACCTTTATTTTCAAATCCTCTCCTAAGGCAGTTCCTCAGAGGGGCGAAAAACATTAGACCACCTAGAAGAGCTCCTACACCAACATGGGACCTCAACTTTGTTCTGGAAAAACTAACTCTGCCTCCCTTTGAACCATCTTTTTCTGCAGAACTTCAGTTCCTATCTTGGAAGACTGCCCTGCTCCTGGCAATAACTTCTGCTAGGAGAGTTTCAGAATTGCAGGCACTTATGGCAGTGGAACCTTTCCCCATTTTTCATCAAGACCGAGTTTCTCTACGAACTAATCCTTCCTTCATGCCTAAGGTGGTTTCCAATGTAGCTCTAACTCAAACCATTCACCTACCCACTTTCTACCCCAATCCCCAGAACAAAGGTGAGAGACTCCTGCATTCCTTGGACATTCACAGGCAGCTTCGTTACTACTTGGATAAAACTAAGGCTTTCAGAAAAACTGACCAGCTCTTTGTTTCCTATGCTACAGCCTCTCAAGGGAAGGCCATATCCAAGCAAACCATTTCTAAATGGATAGGCCATTGCATCCGATTCTGCTATACCCATCATGGGAAACCAGTTCCTCCTACCATTAGATCCCACTCTACCAGGACAACAGCTACCTCTACAGCCTTTCTCAGGGGGGTTCCTACCAAGGAAATCTTAGAAGCTGCAACTTGGAGTTCAGTGCACACCTTCACCAAACACTATCACTTACCTCTTTACTCTAAGTCCAGGGCAGGCTTCGCCACTCCAGTTCTGCAGGGCCTCGTCGCCTCCACTAACCCTCTATGATGCCTCCACCCTACCTTAGCTTTGGGACTTAACCTAAGTGTAATGACTGCAGCAGGGTAACACGATGAACATAGTACAGTTTTGTACCTACCATAAATGTAGATGTTCGAGTGTTCACCCTGCTGCAGTCCAAGTTACCCTCCCTCCAACCCCTCTGATCTACTGGCTAAACCTCTGCTATGCCTTACTGATGTATTTGCTTATAGCTGAAGGGATTTTGTGTTTGTACAGTGTTCACATCATTTTGGTACTGATTTGGATCACCTTTTTGGGGGCACCTGACATCTGGGGCAAGAAAAACTGAAGAAAATGGCTTTGGTTGCAATATATATACCCCTGGCGCACTGACGTCAGGGATGAGGTGACTGCAACCGACTTCGGTCCAAGACTTTGGAAATCCGGCAGACTGCGGGACCGCCTGACGACAGGATAACCCCAAGTGTAATGACTGCAGTAGGGTGAACACTCGAACATCTACATTTATGGTAGGTACAAAACTGTACTTTTTGATTCCTTGGAGGCCTCCTGCAGGGCCGCAGTTACTGTATCTGTGATTAGGAGGCGTGCCTGGTTAAAGGAACAAAATTTGCCTGATCATGTTAAAGCTAAATTGCTAGATGCACCTTTACAGCATGATTCTCTGTTTGGTATTAAGGCAGAAGAGGTTTTAAAGAAAATGGAAGACAAAGCTAAGTGTATGCAAACTGTTAAAGACTTCTTATAAGTGCAGCCACCAAGATTCAGTTAGACACTGGCCTACAAAAAATTGGTCCTTTCCTGTGTCAGACAGAGCTCAAAGGGGCAAATCCAGATGCCCTAAGGGTTCCAGATACCAGACGCATGATTCATACAGGTCAAAGCAGTGGGGCGCTTTTACCTCCAAATCTGGAGGAGATAAAGCGCAAACCTACAGAAAGCAATCCCAATGACTTCCCTCTGCCTACACCAAGCACTTATCTTTTGGCAGCACCCATAAGGGGAATATTAGCACTTTTTGCTCAAAATTGGCAGTTAATAACCCAGGACAAGTGGGTACTAAACATCGTATCACAGGGATACAGATTCCATTTCCACACTCTGCCAATGGCAAATGGTTGTCCAGATCTGCCAAAAAATCAATTGGCAGAGGCACAGAAACAGGTTACGTCCCTCATGGATATGGGGGCCATTCAGCCAGTACCAGAACAGGAAAAAGGACAAGGTTTTTACTCAAGACTGTTCTTGGTACCCAGAAAGGACAAGGCCTCGCGGCCAATACTGGATTTATCGATTTTGAATACATACCTGGACATTCCAAAATTGAAAATGCTGACTTTGCAGCAGCTTCTGCCCATGCTGGGCAAGAATGCTTGGCTGGTGACTTTAGACCTAAAAGAGGCATACCTGCATGTCCCAATAAGACAATCGTGCAGAAGATACCTCAGATTCAAGGCTGGCTTTATGCATTACCAATTCTCTGCACTGCCCTTTGGCTTATCTACTGTGCCCAGGGTCTTTACAAAGTGCCTGGCACCAGTAATTGCATTTTGCAGACAAAGAAGTATACAGATTTATCCTTACTTGGACGACTGTCTCATTCAAGCAGAGAACAAGGACACTCTTCTTCGACACCTGGCATTTGTGAAAAGGCTTCTAATATGCCTAGGGTACACAATAAATGAAAAGAAATCACAACTGGTACCCTCTCAAAAGATAACATTCCTGGGTGCAAGTTTGAATACAACTGCCCAGATGGCTTACCTCACGCCAGACAAGCAAAGGCAACTGACTGCTTACTTCAAACTGTTGACAACAAAAATCCAGTCTTCTGCAGGACAAATTCTGCAGGCTCTGGGCTTTATGGCATCCAGCATCCTACTGATTCCATATGCAAGACTGCAAATGAGGAAACTTCAATGGTACCTAAAAAGTTTATGGAGTCAGCATTCTCACAGTCTGGAAACAATGATTCCTCTCATTCCCTGCCTGCAACAGGAGTTCCTATGGTGGGCAAAGGCATGTCACCAAAACATGGGACGGCCATTCACTCTATCTCCTGCCAGCCAAACCATAACAACAGATGCATCAGATTATGCCTGGGGGCCCCACATGGCAGGAAGATGCATTCAGGGCATATGGTCACCAAAACAAATGCATCTACATATCAACCAGAAAGAGATGCTAGCTGTTCAAAATGCCCTAACAGCCTTCAAGGACTTACTACATCCAGGACAACTACTGATAAAGATGGACAACACCACAGTCATGTGGTATATAAACAAGCAAGGGGGCACACCCTCATACCCCCTTTGCAGATTAACGATGGCACTGTGGAACACAGCTTTAAACTACCAAATACATCTTCAAGCTCAATTCCTGCCAAGAAAACAAAGCACTCTGGCAGACGATTTAAGCCGACACCTTATGGATCCTCACGAATGGAAACTAAATCCACAAGTCTTCAGCATGATAACAGAGAAATGGGGGAGCCCAGACATAAATCTATCTCAAAATTATCAATTGAAAAGGTACTGCACAAGGACTTATCACAAACAAGCATGGAAAGTGTACGCCCTATCCTTCAGTTGGAAAAACCTATCAGTTTACGCCTTTCCTCCTCTGCATCTTCTCCTCAAGGTCCTCCTAAAAGTCAGACAAGAGAATCCAAAGATGATACTAATTGCCCCGGACTGGCCCCGTCAATACTGGTACCCAATCCTAAGGAACTTGTCTCAGTACCCAGCTTGGACCTTGCCTCAAAGACCACAACTACTGTTGCAGCAAAACAATCAGATCCTGCACAATCAGCTACAGACTCTGAACCTGGCAGCATGGCTGATCATGTAGTCATACAAACAGCACCTTTCAGTAAAGCTGTGATGGATGTCATTTTGGAAGCTAGAAGGCCTAGTACTAGAAAATCTTATGCTGACAAATGGAAAAGATTCTGTGCTTGGAATCAAGCACAAGAAACCGATACAGCAGAACCAAATATTCCTCAGATATTGCAATACTTAACTGAGATGCTTGACAAAGGCCTATCTTTCTCATCAATTAAAATCCATGCCTCTGCTATTTCAGCTCATTACAATACAGAGCCACCAATCTTTTCTCATCCTTTAGTAAAGCAGTATTTTAGAGGAGCCAAAAATTTAAGGCCTCCTGGAATATCACCATTGCTTGCATGGGACCTCAGTTATGTGTTGGAAAAGCTCACCCTGCCTCCATTTGAACCAGCTGCTACCGCTGATATAAAGTTCTAATCGTGGAAAACAGCTCTGCTACTAGCAATTACTTCAGCAAGAAGAGTTTCAGTGCTACAGGCCCTCATGGTTGTAGAGCCTTTTTGTCATATTTTACCCAGACAGGGTATCTCTGAGGACAAATCCTACTTTTTTATGCCTAAGGTGGTTTCCATTGTGGCTCCTAACCAAGCAATTCATCTGCCAACCTTTTATCCAAATCCGTAGAACAAGGGGGAGAGAATTCTGCCTTCCCTGGACGCACACAGACAGCTAAGATTCTACTTAAACAGGACTAAAGCTCTAAGAAAAACTGAGCAATTACTAGTGACATATGCTGCAGGATCAGAAGGCAAGGCTATTTCAAAGCAGACAATTTCAAAGTGGATAAGCACTGCATCCGTTTCTGCTACTTACACCATGGTAAACCTGTGCCCAAGGGCATTAGGTCTCATTCCACCAGAGCTGTAGCTACTTCAGCAGCCTTTCTAAGGGGAGTACCAACCAAAGACATTCTAGAGACTGCTAATACAAAGCATTATCATTTGCCTCTCTACTTTAAATCCAGGGCAGGCTTTGCCACTGCAGTTCTGCAGGGCCTTATAGCCGCTCCTAATGCTGTTTAGCTCCAGCCTCCCAACCATAGCTTTGGGATTCTACCCAAATGTAATGACTGCAACAGTGAAACACGAAGAACATAGTACAGTTGTGTACACTTACCATAAATGTAGATGTTCGAGTGTATTCACTGTTGCAGTCCAGGTTACCCTCCCGCCATCCCCCTGTCATTCTGGAGTTTATATTTCCTTCTCTATCTTCTACAACCTATGTGGTGTATTTGCTTGTAGATGAAGGTAAAGTTTATATTGATGCATGTATATATATATATATATATATATATATATATATATATATATTTTTTTTTTTTTGCTACCTTTTTGGGTTCACCTGACATCAGGGGCAAGAATAACTAAAGAAAATGGCGTCGGCTGCATGTTTTATACCCCTGACGACCTGAAGTCATGGAAGAGGAGACAGCAACCGACACAGGACCCAAGACTTTGAAATTCAGGCCGACTGAGGGCAACCTGCCAGCAGATTACCCAAATGTAATGACTGCAACAGTGAATACACTCGAACATCTACATTTATGGTAAGTGTACACAACTGTACTTTTTGAAATTCTTTTATGACCAACACTGTGCAACTGCCCTGTGCAGTACATTTCATTACCATCCCTCTCCTTTCTTAACTGGTGTATGCTCGTCTGGATTTTGTCCATCCAGAATATATATCCTTGCTCATTTTCTATATTGACTCCCACATGCTACTTATCTGTTCACAGTGTAGGTAATGTAAGTGTGTATGGAGACCACCTTCATGTTCCTGAAGTCCATGTCTACCAAACTAGTCCTCATTTCACAAGCATGCAAGTTGCTTTTGCTTTCTAACCCAATTTGTAATATCTGACACAAATATACTAAAAAGGATCCTTCTCAGGACTGAACTCTGTGGTACTCTGCTGCTTTTTGACTTTACTATTGGCTGTTCCCCTAACAATCATCCTTTGCTTCCATTCATATTTTTCCAGTCTGCTCCATGGGTTGGGACCGTGCTACTTTACCATTTGATTTTCCTAACAGCCTCCTAAGAGGTGCGTTGCTCAAGGCCTTGCTAAAGTCAGAGTGCACCATGTTCACAGCTATTCATGGGATTCTCCTTATCTTCTTCACTTGTGACCCACCCGTAGCCCTGAGTCACATTGTACTGGCATGGTCTCCAAGGTACTTGGACACCTGACCTTGGAATGTTGCTGGTTGGTCTTACCTGAGATTAGATGTCTAACGTCAGCAATTATCTCTTGCACAGTTGCATAAGTCACATTAGAAACCATCCCACTAGCACACTAACAAGCTGTTTATTGTGCTGGGCAGCAGGGAAATGAAAGATACTGAACTGGGTATCTGGGGAAGGAATAGATTGTTTAGACAGTTTTTCTTCTTGGGGATGAGGGAGGCATAGTGGTAAGTGGATCTGATGCTTGATAATCCATTGCAGTAGGCTACGGAACAAAAGACATCCATCTAAGGGTAATGGCCTTAGACACAACAGGCATCCTGTGATGCACACTGTATAAGGGGTGCTGCAGAGGGAAACAGTGTGATGACAGAATGATTGCAGTCATAAAGGCCCAGGTGTTATTTCGCCACAGTTTCTTGATTAAACCCTTGAAGCCACTTAAAAGGTCTGGCTGCCTGTGATAGATGTCAGCCTTTGGGAAGACCTCTGCAGGGTGATAAGTGGATGGGTCAGGGAGGAGGGTTGCTGTACAACCTTGATGGTATACCTTAATTAGGCCTCAGGAAATCAGTGCACTAACTGTGCAATGTTTAACATTATGGGGAGCAAAACACCTTACTGTAGTGTGACTTTCAGTAGATGGACATGTGGACACCTTGCTGTGTTGACCACCAGTGTGTTATGTGAACAGCTTTTCATAATGAGACCAAGAAGTGGTCTTCATATTATATAGGGTAGTGTGTGAATATCTTACTATATGTGCACTGTCATTGACCCATTTTGTTTCTTGAGTAGTTATGCAGATAGTACTGCAGTGAACTCCAGGGCATGGCATGTTTTTTTACTGAAGGCATCCCAACATCTTACTTGACTGAACCCTACTTTTTGCCCCTGTTGACACAGATGGGGTAATAGAACTCCTTTTCTCTTGGATACATTTTCTGCCCACACGTTCATTGGTGCAGATATTAACAGCTTAGTGAATGCCAGTAAAACCTCTCATCCATCCAGATTTTTTGTAGAATGTCCAAATCTTTCTCTCATATTTTTTGGTCTGGTTCTCATAAAATTTGTGATTCTCACAAATCACTGTGGATTCAAGTCACTAAATGATGACAGATGTTTGAGATTCAGACTTCATATCATTTAGAAAATACATACTAACACAAATTCTGTTATTATAGCAACTTCCCAAGTTTAAAAGAGCACTGTTTAAAATATGTCTCTATTTTTGCCACTCCCACCCCCCATTAGTTTTGGCTTTCTCCAGATTTCTTACACTTAGAGGTTGAGAGGTATGGTGCATGTAGTGACACTTTATCTCCTGGGCAGCTTATCTGTTTGCACTGTTCTTGTAACTGCATGCATGTTGTTCTATACTGAGCACCTAAGCTGGTTTTTGAGGCATCACTGCAGAAAAGAGTCAGTTTTACTGAGCAAATAGGGAAGAACCAAGCACTGAATTAGCACTGGTTGTTAAATGCCATTTAGTTCTCTTTAACACTTTAAAAATGCTTGTATTGACATTTGCGTTACAGAAGGATATAAGAAGGTAGTATGTCTGAGTGATTTCTTATCTCCTTTATTAAACTCTTATATTCTTGAAAATACTTTTTTTCAACTGAATCTGAGAAATCTTGTTTTATTATTTTAATGGGCTGTAGTCTGTGTTTTGCCGTTTAACAGTACTGCTAATAACTAATGTTTGATGTGTTACTGCATGGGTTCAGAAGCCTCACGGACTCTGTTTCCCGTTACAGTAGTTTATGATATTTTATTGGCTCCTAATTTGATTAAAAGTACATGTCTGCAGACAGAAATAAATGCAGAACCCCAGCTTCCTTTTATATAAATTTAGAATTGGGTCACTGTAGTAGCTTTTTCCTTTTCTTTTGAGTGCTAATTCTTTGCAGTTTCTGACAGTTTAGCGCTAGACAGGATGGAGAGAGATTAGCAGTGCAAACATGGTGGTTTGTTGTAGGTAGAGGTGAGGAGGGGTGCTTATGCAAAAGGGAACATGGGTAGTTGACTAATCCAGTGTGGTCTGCTTGATGCATTTACTAGCTTGGTCGTAAGTTCACCACAAACTAGTTGTCACGCAAGAAGAATGGTCAGTCAGTGTGGTGTAATGAAGTGTTTTTCTTCTGTTTCATTTAAAGGCTTTTAACAGGAAATTCTAAATTCAAATTACCATAAATCAGTTAAAGACTGAAGAGGGAGACCTTCCGGCCTATATCCCTATTCCATCTCATTGTGAAACATTGTATGAGTCTGCAAAGCATACTTCTTTTGACATAATCCTGTCATATGAGTCTGCAAAACGTACTTCTTTTGACGTAATCCTGTCACATTCTTTCTTGTCAGATTGATGTCTTCTGGATTGCTTGTGGAAGTTCAATTTGAAGGAAAATACTTTTGTGTTATTCATTTATCACTTTTTCATTGTGTTCATTTGCTGTGATATCTAAAGCTTTGTGAGGTAGCTCTCCCTCTTCAGGATTTAGCTGTTAATCCAGGTAAGACATTAATTGCTCACTTATAAGGCCTCATATTTTATGTCACATCATTGGAATTGTAGCCTATGGGATATGGGTACTGCATGGTACCATTTGCTGGTTGGAGAAGCCCATGATGATATTGTTTGCAGGTATATATATGGAGAAGCATTTTCTAGCTTACTTAATGCTCTTGAAATGCTTGCTCAGTAGTATGAAATGACAAAGTAAGAATTGCTTGACAGAAGTAAGCCATCTTTGGTTTGAAAAACTGAATGTTGATATAAAATAACAATTTTGAATGGTCAGGGCAGCCCTCCAGGTCTTAGCTGAGGGCCTGACAGTGGTCATGTCTCAGTTTTTTACCTACTATTAGCTCAGTGTTATTCAACTTACTGTGTGAATATTCTGAGACAGTTCATTGTTTGGCCCCCTGAGGGCATGAATTTATGTGTATGTTTTGGAGTGGAAACTTTAAAGTTTGTTTGATACCTAACCATCTAGCATAGCAGTATGCGTTGTAAGATGATTTCATCTTTAATAAACCCCACTAGCATCCAGTGTGAATGATGTAGAATGTATTACAAAATTTACTGGCAAAGTTTGTTTGAGAAAAGTTTAGAGGTTTTTTATGTGAGGAGCTGGCCGTAATCTGACATCAGGACAGATGCTCATTTAACTTGTTTCTAATCATTGTGTCACTAATGTCACATTCTAATGGAGTTGAATGCCATGAAAATAGAATTATTTTCTTTACAGATGTTTTTTAGCCTTCCTGTAAATGTCAGAAGTGACAACAGTTTTTTCATTCATTGAGTTATTTTGCAGCAGTGTAACCCTTGGGGTTCTACTCTCTTTTGTCACTCGTTTGTTTGGCTAGTTTTTCCTCACCTTTGCAGTTTCTTCTGCATGAGGATAATGTCTTTCTGACATTTCTGGTCTGATGGTGCCCGTTTGGTTTGTGTCCCAGTGTAATAGACCAGTTGGCATAATGATGAAGATGTTCTCCTAGCCACAAGGTGCAAAAGCAGTGTCCCCTCATGTCATATTTATTTCTTCTTCGTTTTTCAGCATACATGCTCAACTGGGTTTTCTGCTTGCAGATGTTCATCGTGCATACAGCTGCAGTCATAACAGATGGGTTCTCCTGCCGTCAGGCAGGTCCTCGGTCGGCTGAATTCCAAAGTCTAGGTCCGGCGTCGGTTGTCGTCGCTTCTTCCCTGACGTCAGTGCGACAGGGGTATAAAAGAACCAGCCGACGCCATTTTCTTCAGTCTTTCTTGCCGCGCGGTGCCCGAAGGAGAAGCAGTTCACAAGTGCCGGTCGGCCAGCTCCTGAAATTACGAAAATTTTGCAACCGAAGTCTTCTTGAAAGCTAAGCACCCCGTTGAGGAAACTTTTTTTGCCTCAGACCGATGTCAGACAAAGTTAATAATTGTATTTCATGTGGGAAGCAAATACCGCATAAGGATTTCCATTCCCTCTGTATTCCTTGTTTAGGCCCAGACCACGACGTCTCGGTCTGTCGCTTTTGTGCTACATTCAATAAACGCACCATAAAGCGTCGGGCGGAGTTCGCCCAGCATTATTTTGGCCAAATATTTAACTATATCATGTCGTCGGATACTCCGACTCCAGTTTTGTCTAAAAAACGCAAAGACAAGGACTGACACACGAGGTCCGCGACCTCTACCGACACCACGCCAAAGCTGACTACACATGGTCCGGTTCTCAGCAAGGCGCCTACGCAGCCCCTGACAACCAACGACAGTACATTGGCGGTGTCTCCTGTGCCCGAGGTCGCAGGCTCCTCGGCCCACACCCTGACTACAGATACCAAAGCCACTCTTGGCGGTGAATCTCAAAATGTGGACAGGTCTACCTCCTCTCAAGGTGTCTTCAGACCTTCATCTTCTCTTTCCATCAAGGCTTACACTAAGTGTAAAGCAGCCATGCATTCTAAGAGACAAGCTACACAAGGCCCATCTCCAGGCCCCATGCCTAAAAAACAGATGCTTAAAATGGCTAAGAATTTGATTACTCTTATCAGGGGTTCACAACCCCCCCTGGACAAAAGGCCCAGAGTGGAGGAAGAATCCCCCTCCTCTGATCAGGGCTGCATTATTTCAGAGCACTCTGATGATCAGGAACATTCTTACTCCCCTTTTGAAGATTCTGATGCTGAGGAGTCCATCCCCTCTGTCTCCCCCCAGAGGATTACTCATTTGGGGAAACTTTGCATACCTTAAGGGAACACTTCCAATGGGAAGGCCAGCATTAGTCAGATTCCAAGAAAAGACTTAGGGAATTTCTCTTGCTACCTCAGCACAGGCCTCTAGCTATACCTCCTGTCTTGGACATACTAGATGATGTGTACTCGGAGACCTGCCTTAACCCGGATTCTCTACCTCCAGCCCCAGTCAAGCCTGACAGGTACTACAGGGTTCCTGACTCACACCAATTTCTATACAAAAGCCATGTTGCTGACCCAGAAACTATCTCACAGGGCCCCAAGGGAATTAAGGCCTCCACTGCTAAAAATCCATTACCTTCCGAGAGAGATTCCAGATCCTTAGAAAGGTGAGGAAAAAAGGTATATACCTCGGCCACCTTAACCATGAGGGCATTAAACTGTCAGTTCCATTTGCTAAAGTACCAACAGTTTTTGTTATCACAATTGAGAAGTAAAATGTCACAACCTGAACAACCAGACTTGAAGGAGTTGCAGGATTTGATGCATAGTGCAGAGCAAGTGGGTAAACATACCTTACAATGTGGTTTTGATGCTCTAGAGGCCTCATGTAGAGCTGCTGTTACAGGATCAGTCATACATAGGCATGCCTGGCTCAAGGAACAAACCTTACCAGATCATGTCAAAGCTAAATTACTAGATGCCCCATCTACAAAAGGATGTATTATTTGGTACTAATGCTGAGGAGGTATTAAGGTAAATGGAGGAAAAGGCTAAATCAATGCAAACAGTGAAAGATTTTCTACAGGTACAACCCCCACGTTTCAGTAGAAATTGGCCTTCCAAAAATTGGTCCTTTCCAGCAATGGACAGACCCCAAAGAGGTAGATACAGGCGCCCGAGGGGCAGAGGGCAATCCCAAGGATAGTTTAGAGGCAGACAATGGCAAGCTCCTACGCAAAGAGGTGGTGAGGATAATTCGCAACTATTCAGAAAGCAAGCCCAATGACTTTCCCCTTTGCATGCCAAGCAAGGCTCAAATGGCAGCACCATTAGGCAGAAAACTGGCATTATTTTCAAAAAATTGGCATATTGTCACAAAAGACAAATGGATCCTGGACATTATAAACAGAGGCTACAGATTCCATTTTCACACCCTTCCAAAAATGAGAGGCATGCCAAACCTGCCACACAATCAAAGGGCAGAGGCACAAAGACTAATTTCAGATCTCATAGACATGAAAGCTATTCAAGAGGTACCTACGCACGAACAAGGTCAAGGTTTTTATTCCAGACTATTCCTGGTACCAAGGAAGGGAAAAGACTGGAGACCTATTTTGGACTTATCCATCCTAAACACATTTCTACTCATACCAAAATTCAAGATGCTCATTCTACAGCAGCTTCTTCCCATGTTGGGCAAGGAGTCTTGGCTGGTAACATTGGACCTCAAGGAGGCATACCTGCATGTCCCAATCAGACAAAATTGCAGAAGATACCTCAGATTTCTTGCAGGTTCAACCCATTATCAATTCTCTGCGTTACCCTTTGGCTTATCTACTGCACCCAGAGTATTCACGAAATGCCTGGCATCAGTAATTGCCTACTGCAGACTTCAAGGGATACAAATATACCCCTGTTTGGATGACTGCCTGATCCAAGCGGACAGCAAGCACATTCTTCTGAAACATCTGGCTTATGTAATAATGTTGTTGAATTCTCTGGGATACACAGTCAACAAAAAGAAATCAAGGTTAATACCCTCTCGGAAAATAATTTTCCTGGGTGTCAACTTGGACACAAACACCCAGATGGCCTGCCTCATGCCAGAGAAGCAGGGGCAACTAACTCAATACTTCAGAACACTAGCAAATTGCACCAGGCTGACTGCAAGGAAAATCCAGCAGGCTCTGGGATTCATGGCATCTTGCATCTTACTAATCCCATGTGCAAAGCTGCATATGAGGAAACTTCAATGGTACCTGAAAAACCTATGGTCTCAACCTAGCCACAGCCTGGAAACAATAATACCACTAATTCCATGTCTTCAGAAGGAATTCCTGTGGTAGGCTCAAGCATGCCAAGCAAACACAGGTCTCCCATTCAGCAAGCATCAAGCAAAGCAAGTCATCACAACAGATGCCTCAGACTATGCCTGGGGGGTGCACATGACAGATCAGTGCTTTCAGGGCAAATGGTCCCAAAAAGAAAAGCACCTACACATCAATCAAAAGGAAATGCTACCAGTAATAAATGCTATTATAGCTTTCAAAGACCTCCTGCAACCTGGTCAACTATTGATAAGGACGGACAACACCACAGTAATGTGGTACATAAACAAACAGGGAGGAACCCATTCATACCCCCTATGCAGACTGGCCATGTCACTTTGGAACATGGTCCTGGACTTACAAATCGAATTACAAGCACAGTACTTGCCAAGCAAGGAAAACACGCTGGCAGACAACCTAAGCAGAAATATGACAGATCCACACGAATGGAAGTTGCATCCTCAAGCTTTTACAGAGATAATTCAAGCATGGGGAAGGCCAGACATAGATCTCTTTGCCTCCCACGAAAATCACCAATTGACAAAATTCTGCTCAAGGATTTTTCATCCAAAGGCCTGGAGAGTGGACGCTCTCTCTTTCAGTTGGACATCAATGACAGTTTATGCCTTCCCACCTCTTCCTCTGCTGCCCAAAGTTCTATTAAAAACCAGGGCAGACAGACCAAAGATGATTCTCATTGCTCCAGACTGGCCAAGACAACACTGGTACCCACTCCTGAGGAGACTGACTCATTCCCCACCATGGACCCTGCCTCTAATGCCTCTTCTTCTGACTCAGCACAGCTTCAAAACTCTTCACAGTCAGCTAAAAACACTCAATCTAGCTGCATGGAAGATTCCTTAACATCACAACAGACCCTACTCTCCAAGGAGGTGCAGGATGTCATTTTGGAGGCCAGAAGGCCGTCTACCAGAAAAGCTTACTCCGCAAAATGGAAACGGTTTTGTGTCTGGAATGAGAAAAAGGGCCAGGATCCTGGAAAACTAAATTTACCTCAAATATTACAGTATCTAGCTGAGCTGCTAAGCAGTGGACTTTCTTTCTCCTCCATCAAAATCCATGCCTCAGCCATTTCTGCAGAATACAACACTGATCCACCCTTATTCTCTCTCCCCCTCTTAAGACAGTTCCTCAGAGGGGCTAAGAATCTAAAACCCCCAAGGAAACAACCAATACCTGCTTGGGATCTCAATTTCATTCTAGAAAAACTGACCTTGCCTCCTTTTGAGCCAGCTGCCTCATCAGATTTGCAATATTTGTCCTGTAAAACAGCTTTCCTTCTGGCTATTACCTCAGCTCGTAGGGTATCGGAATTACAAGCTCTCATGGCTGTGCAGCCTTTCATCATCTTCCATCAGGGCAGAGTTTCCTTACGAACCAACCTGTCCTTTATGCCAAAAGTGGTATCCAGGGTAGCTTTGAATCAGGCTATACACTTACCTACCTTTTATCCTAATCCTCAAAACAAAGGGGAGAGATTACTACATTCCTTGGACATCCACAGACAACTGCGTTATTATTTGGACAGAACAAAGCCTTTCAGGAAATCAGATCAGCTGTTTGTGTCCTATGCTATAGGAGCTCAAGGAAAGCCAATTTCCAAACAGACTATCTCAAAATGGATAGCCCACTGCATACGCTTTTGCTATTATTTTCATGGCAAAACTGTACCTACAGGCATCAGATCTCACTCCACAAGGGCCACGGCTACCTCTGCAGCTTTTCTCAGAGGAGTTCCTACCAAAGATATTTTGGAAGCAGCCACTTGGAGTTCTGTGCATACCTTCTCCAAGCACTACCACCTTCCATTATACTCCAAATCTAGAGCGGGCTTTGCCACTGCAGTATTGCAGGGCATTCTGGCTCCTCCTAGTTCCACCTAGTGCCTACCACCCCTTTCTTAGCTTTGGGATTCTACCCATCTGTTATGACTGAAGCTGTATGCACGATGAACATAGTACAGTTTTGTACCTACCATAAATGTAGATGTTCGAGTGCTAATACAGCTGCAGTCCAGGTTTCCCTCCCTCCTTCCCCTCTTGGGACAGGTCCAATGGCTAACACCTTCTCATACAACCTGATCGGGGTATTCATTTATGGTGTATTTACTTGCAACTACTGTATTTTGATTATATTGCATTGTTTTATTACACAGATTTATGTATTGCCTTCCTTCTGGGGGCACCTGACATCTGGGGTAAGAAAAACTGAAGAAAATGGTGTCGGGTGGTTCTTTTATACCCTTGTCGCACTGACGTCAGGGAAGAAGCGACGACAACCAACGCCGGACCTAGACTTTGGAATTCGACCGTCCGAGGACCCACCTGATGGCAGGAGAACCCATCTGTTATGACTGCAGCTGTATTAGCACTCGAACATCTACATTTATGGTAGGTGCAAAACTGTGCTTTCTTCCTGTCACTGTGATCTAACTTACATATGATAAGTTTAAGAAAATGTGCTGTTTTCATGTTTTAAGGAACATTTGTATTGCTTATTCACCGAGTTATTTGGAAGGTAATGACATCCCCCATTAAAGTTTATGAATAAGTGTGTCAGTACAGACAGCTCATAAATACCTTTCATTTATAGTATCTTTTTTGGCTTGTAGCTTTGCATCCACTCATTTTTTAGGAGCTGCTTATAAATACCTTTCATTTATAGTATCTTTTTTGGCTTGTAGCTTTGCATCCACTAATTTTTTAGGAGCTACTTCACCCAGGTCATGGCTCCTGAGAGCCAGGGCCTGTCTTTAACAGTCAGTGGGCTAAGGCAAGAAACAGCCCTGGAAGGGACGCCGGTCTATCCCAGGACATACACAGTGAACATAAGACAGTTGCCAACCGTGGATGGGACTGTACTCCATACCTGGACATACGGCAAGGCCCAGTATTGGATGGGAGTCCATTCTGCCCCAGAATCTACAAACATGACTAAGGTCACTCTGAGCATCATCAGCTTACCTACTTTTCTTATATCTTTGGCTTGTGGGAGAAAACCCAACACCAGCAAAAACACATACTGAAACAACCAGCAAAAACACATACTGAAACAGGGGGTGGGTGCATGCAAACTTTATACATGAAGCACTCTAGCCAAGAGTTTGACTGGAGAAAAAAGTGGTGTATGGCAGCTGGTACTAGCTGTTGCACCATAGTGATTCAAAGGTATGTTAGATTTTTTTTTTAGGTTCTTTTCCTCTTCTGTCTACTTATCATGCTAAGCACTTTTTCTGGCTTTTGTTTCATATGTCTTATGGAAAGAGAATGCACATGTGTCTGTTTAATAACCTTAATCATTATTAAGTTGTCGAATGTTTTTTTTTCCTGGGAAACATAGCAAACATACTGTATTTGCTTTTGCTATTTCATATGTGGAGCAATTGCTTCTGTTGCTTTCTTTCATAAATCTCTCTTCCTATTAATTGTACCTTAATCTCCAGAAGCCATGGAAGTGTTTGGTAAACTCTGCTTTAGGGAGTAGTGCTGTTGGAGGTTGTATGTTTTCACTCATCTCCATGCAGTGTTTTAGATTGCTAATCTTGGTTCTTGAATTTATTCCGTCTGTGTGACCTAAACAATATGGTTTTGTTGAGTGTAGGGGAGGTGCACCTCTACTAATAACAGCAAGCTTGCTTTATTTGTGCGATCTGAAGGGTGTACATTGTTGTTGACGTAAACTGTAGTATAAAAGCAAGTCTTTGAAACTGGTAATCTGTTGTCTTTTTCATTCTTCCTTGACCTGTGGGTTGCAGATCCGACTTGGCCACTTTCCAAGCTCAAGATTCAATGCTCAAGCTCCTCCTCTTCATCCCATAATGCCTCCATCCCCCAGAAAACCTCAGATCTCATTTGACGCTCACCAAAGAAGCACTGACTGTGTGTTGCTCCAGTTTGTTCCTTTGCAAGAGTTCTGTAAGTCGGCTTCTGCTGTTTTTTTGATTGCTCTTGTTTCCTCTCCTCCCGTTCCTTTCATTTCATATATATGTGAAGAACCTTGTTTTGTAGTCAGTAGTTTTTAGTGAGTTCCCATGGGTTTCTTCAGAGTTTAGCAGTCTCTCTCTCTTTATCTCTCTGTTCTGCATTTCAGTCTCTTCCCCTTCCCATGTCTGTATCTGGTTTATTGTGGCTGAGAAGCCCAATAAACCCTTGGGTTTACAAAATGCACTTCCAATGGGCAAAAGATTCCCTTGTCTGATACCCACAGAGAGTGTGTTTACTGTCTAGGGACAGCTCCTGCAAGACATGTGGGAGGTTCAAACTGTGTGCACTTGCAGACCCCCCGCCCCCACAACAAGCTGGTACTGAAGGGCTTGCTTCCTCCTTTCACTCCAACACCTTCCACTTCACTCTTCAGGGGCTTAAACCCCAGTTAGAAAATCCAAAGAGGCCAGGGAACACAGGAAGCATTCTCCTGAGCGGTCTTCCCCAGAGCTGCCTAAAAAGATGCCAAAACCTTTGGATCTGAGGTCATTGGATCCAGTAATTGTGGTCCTCGGTCCCTCGGCTCCCTGTGCTCCAACTGTCTCCTCGGAGTTGGGTGTTTTGGCTTGGAGCCCTCCTCCCAAGGAGGCCTCACCCAAGCCAGTGTCCAGACCACCTTCTATGTCCTCCTCCATCTGGTCTACCCATAGCTTGTCTGAGCATGAGGTGGATAGATTGATGAGACAATTTCTCAAGGTGCAGATTCAGATGGGGGTACTGCTGTCTCCGTCTCCTTCTGGATCCGTGAACAGACATTCCCCTTTTCATCCCATAGCTCCTTCTCCAATCCAACTTCCTGCTTTGGACTTGTAGGGTCCAATGGCCCCGAGAACCAAGATGTCGGATCCGATATGGTTTCCATTTGAAGATTGTTGGTTTCCCTGACACACTCGGCGATGGTTTCAGGACCCAGTGCATCGCAGAGCCGAAGCTTAGACATCGAGTCTGGGGGATTAACTTTGACTCTGAGGTTTTCAGAACTGTCACTTTCCCTCTGAGTCTTTGTGCTCGATATCTCGGCTCTGACTCCTCACTCAGAGTGGAAGGTGGCGGGGGTTTGGGAGAAGTCTGCTGTGTTGGCTTCGGCTCAGTAGGGACGACTCTTTGATCCTGTCAGTCCATCTGCCTTCGAGGTGGTGGAGAGGGTCCTCACCCATCCTAGTGGATTCCCGGTTCTCCCACCATCGGATCTGATCCTTGCCCACATGGAGTCTGTCCTTGATGTCTCTCATCTTCCACCAAGACAGCCAGTGCTGCAAAGCCTCCAATTTCTTCCCACTGTGGAACCCCATTTTTCTTCCAATACCTCCCTGGAGCATCCCACCAAGGAGGTTTCTTGGAAGAAGAGGTGTAAAAGGAGACACCTGGTTTCTGGGCAAGAATCCATCAGTACAGACACTGACTTCAAGGAAGGGAAAGGGACCCCCAGATATCTGCAGATATCCTAGAGATCCTCCACCAGAAGGGTGCATGGTCCTCTACATCCTGGGTGTCATCCTCCCCCCTCCCCAGCAGACCGTGTTATTGAGTTAGTTTCCACCAGAGCATGGAAGGATCCAGACAGGGTAGAACCCATACGCAAGCGGGCTGACAGGACACTAAGTGTTCCCTTGGACAAATCCCACTGGACTAAAGGGATCCCGGTAGATGCCAAGGTTGTTGCGGCAGCCACCAAAAAGGAGCTAGCTCAGGAAAGCTCCATTGACTATCCCCCTAACAGGGAGTCTAGGGCTTTGAACAGGTTCAGTAACAGGGTTTATGCTTCATCCACATTTGCTTTACAAGTGGTGAACTATTTGTCCCATTTTACCAGGCTACATAGGGACCTTATCAAGGTAATCTCTAGCTCGATCCCAGAGTCCATGTCTGAAGAGGAATGCAAGACCTTTTCCTCCAGAATGGTCTCTCACCAGTCGATATCTAATTCATCCATGAGGCTGATTGCTCGTGTGGCTGAAAGCACCTCTAGAGCCACCGGTTCTGGCATTGCCATTAGGCATCATGCCTGGATGCAGCTGTATGACTTTGCAGAACCTTTCAAGGCATTTGTCAATGCCCCCTTTGATGGTTCGTCTCTGTTTGGCCCCACAGTTCGTGACACACTCTTCTGCTTGCAAGAAGGATGGGAACACCTTGTTTGCATTGGAATCCATTTTTGTACACCACAAAGATCTTTTTCCAGGAATCAATGTGGAGGAAAAAAAAAACTGTGGTTCTGGAAATCTCAAGGTCCTTTTCAGGATTCAGAGACACTTTTCCCCCAGAGGCAGGGGTGAAACAGTTACAATGGTAAACGCCGCCCTGGGGCAGAGAGGGTCTGCAGAATCAAGGGTCTCAGGATTCCTCCTTGAACAGACTCTTTCAGTGCTCCTGAAGGGTTGCCCAACTGTCCATCTCTGGAGGCAGTCGGGGGGGGGTGCTTATCCTTGCACCCAGAAGCCTGGATAGCCATCACAAATTATCAGTGGGTGCAAAGGATTGTATCTAGAGGATACTGCATTCCCTTTTTAATCTTCCCAAGCTGAAAACTTAACCTCCCAGATGTGCCACCCAGTCAGAGGAAGGAAGCAGTGCTCGAAATTACAAAGCTGCTCCAAAAAGCATCACCTAGGAGATCCCTTCTGACCAAGCCAGATTGGGTGTCTCCTCAAGGTTCTTTTTAGTACCAAAGAAAATGGGGGAACGAAGGCCAATTTTGGATCTAACATCCTTGAACAAATCAGTAAAAAAACTTGAAATTCAGGATGGTCATGATCCAGTCCATCCTACCTCTTCTGAATATGGAGAACTAGATGTGCTGAGTAGACCTGAAGGATGTGTACTACCATATCAAAATGGAGAAGTGCTCTAGACGGTCTCTTCATTTCAGGCTGGGAGCCAGTCATTGCCATTTCAGAGTGCTTTTGTTTGGTCTCACCACAGCCCGAGGGTGTTGACCAAATGCATGGCAGTAGTTGCAGCTCTTGTCAGACTGCAGGGAGTCCATGTGTTTCCTTATTTCGACAACTGGCTCCTTACCGCTTCAACCAGACATCTACTCATTCAAGCCAGGGCTTACTTGTTACAACTAGCTCCCACTGTAGGCATAACTGTAAACTCACAAAAATCACAGCTCAGTTCTATTGAGCTAATAGACTGTATTGGAGCTTGTTTGGACACAACCATAACTATGTTTTTTCTACTTCCAGACAGGGTGTCGACTTTAGGATTTCATGTCTCTCAAATCCTAGCAGTCACATCGCTTCCAGAGAAATTAGTTCTAAGATTGTGGCTGCCACAGTAACGCTACTGCGTTACAGCACACTTATATATGTGAATCCTACAGTGGATGTTATCAGTTCAATGGTCATTACATCAGCATTCTCTGACTCATGCTATAAAACTGTTGAGGGTTTGCAAAGACTCACTTCTCTGGTGGCTGAACTCCCCAGAAGTATACCAAGACTGCCCCTTCATTCTTCCTCTGCCAAATGCCACGCTGACCACAGATGCCTCCCAGTTGGAGTGGGCATTTTCTGGGATGGACGTTACAAGGAACGTGATAGTCTTAGGAGACCAAATGCATATCAATGTCCAGGAGATGAGAGCAGTTCTTCTAACATTGCAAGTACTTCACAGCTTTCTTTCTCAGGGCACCATTACAGTTCAAATGGACAATATGTCCTTGGTATTGTACATCAGCAAGCAAGGAGGAACCAGATCTTAACCACTGTGTCGAGAAGCAATGAGAGTGTGGCAATGGGGATCTCTTCCAACCACTTTCTAATCGCAACACACATTCCAGGGGACTCCAGCATTCTAGCGGACAGGCTCAACAGAACGGTACTGATGCCTCACGAGTGGTCTCTCACACAATCAGTGGCAAACATGATCTACCACAAGTGGGATCAACCTTGCTGCGACGTCTTTGCCTCTCCCCTCAACAACAAATGCAGCAAGTTCTTTGACCTGATCCCTCCTCTAAGAGATGCTGTAGTCCATGCTTTGTCTCCTGGTGTACTGTATGCATTTCCGCCATTATCCCTGGTTCCCAAATTCCTTCAGAAAGCTCATCAGTTGAAGTGCAAAGTAATCTTCATTGCTCCTTTCTGGCCTCGCAAGGTTTGGTTCACCTTCCTGTCATCTCATCTACTTTGTCCGCCATGGAATCTGGAACCTCTTCCATACTTGTTGTCCAATCCCTCGAGACAGACTCATCCGAATCTTCAAGGTTTAAGATTGACCTCATGTTTTTTTTCTAGTTCCTATGATGGCTTGGCTTTCCAGTCCAAGAGGTTCTGATATCAGCTCAAAAAGCATCTACTAGGAAGATATATAAGAGCAAATGGAAGATGTTCTCTATTTGGGTTCAGCAAAAGCTTTTCTTTTACGTCTCCTGTTCCTGTGATTTTAGATTTCTTGTCATTTCTCTTACAGAACAGAGCCAGCTGTTCCACTGTGAAGGTTCAGTTGTCAGCCATTTCACATTTCCACATTGGGGAAAACTCTACTGTTCTAGCTTATTCTAAACTATGTAAGGTTTTTCTCAGGAGCACCTTATTACTCCGTCCCCCAATCAAAGATCCAACCCCTCCTTGGGATCTTACTTTGGTTTTACAAGCATTGGTTCTTCCTTTCTTTGAACCAGCAGCTAAAGTGGATCTGAAGTTTTTCTCCTGGAAAACAGCTTTTCTGGTTGCTGTTACATCAGTGAATAGAGTTTCTGAGCTCCAAGCCCTCTCTGTTAAATATCCTTACTCTTCCCATAAGGATGGAGTTTCCTTACAAGCCAGTCCATCCTTTTTACCAAAAGTGGCCACAGAAGACAAAATCAGTCAGTCCTTTCATTTTCAGTTTTCTTTCTTAATTTCCAGAATAAGGGAGAGTACACACTGCATCTTCTGGATGTTCATAGCAATTACTTTTTTTTATCTGGACAGGACAAAATCCTTCAGAAAAGTCTACCAGCTGTTTATATCTTTTTCAGATGTAAGGAAGCCTACCAGCTGTTTATATCTTTTTCAGACGTAAGGAAAGGCACAGTAATTACTAAACTTACTCTGACCAGATGGTTGCGAGATTGCATCTTCTTTGTTTATTCATCAAAAGGTATGTCCTTGTCGGGGAGTGTCAAAGCTCATTCAGCAAGATCTGTGGTGACTTCTCAAGCCTTTTCCTCGAGAATGTCAATTGATATCTTTGCAGCTGACTCTTGGTCAAGGTCTTGTACCTTTATTTCTCATTACAAACTAGACCTCAAGTCTTCAACTAAGCTAAGTACCCCATTGGGGATCCTTTTTCTTCCTCTAAACCAATGTCAGTAAAAGTTAGCAATTGTATTTCTTGTGAAAAGTAAATACCTCATTAAGATTTTCATTCGTACTGCATTTCTTGCTTAAGCCCAGACCACGACGTACCTCGCTGTCAGTTTTGTGCCTTATTCAAACCTCGTACTTTTCATTGTCGGTTCATTTTTGCATCCAAATATTTTGGTACTCAGTTCAATTATCCAGAAATGGCTTAGCCACCTGACTACCGACATTCTGAAAAACCACAAAGATAAAATGACAGAGACAGACTGCATAGGTCCAAAGCTGCCGACGATGCTTCTCCTAAGCTAGTTGCCAGTTTGATGGTACTCAGTGTGGTGCTTTCGCAGCCCCTGATACACATTACTTCAGATTCGCAGGCCTCTACTGAGACCCATTTGGAGTCCGGTATGCCGCAAGGTGCTTCTTCGACTGTGGAACCTGCGGATGTCTCTACCTTGGATGGGTCCAGAGCCGCTGTGCAGGCACTGGCTTCTGAGGGTGTATTCAGGCCTACTGACTTGCATATTAAACTGACGCCATCTTCTTCTTCAAGGCCTAAAACTCGATCTATGCCTAAAACACCACCCAGACCGCATGGTCAGAACGCTATGCCTAAAAAACAAATGATAAGAATGGCTGAAGACCTTATTACTCTAATCAGGGGAAGCCACCCTTCCCCGTCTAAGAGACCTAGGACTGATTTTCCTTCTGATTCTTCTAAACAGGAGTCTGAAATTTCTGTTTTCTCTGATGACCAGGATTTGCCCTTATCTACCTATGAGGATTCTGATGCAGAGGACTCCATTCCCTCTGCTTCCCCTCCAGAGGATTTATCTTTTGGTGAAACCTTGCATACTCTTAGGGAGCATTTCCGCTGGGAAAGCCAGGATTACTCTGACTCTAAAAAGAGGCTTAAAGAATTCTTACTCCTGCCTCAACACAGGCGTTTAGCTTTCCCTCCTGTACTGGACATTGTAGATGATACCTTCTCAGAATCTAGCCTGGCCCCTGACAGTTCACCTCCTGCTCCCAGAAAACCTGATAGGTATTACAGGGTTCCTGACTCCCACTATACCATGGATAAAAACACTTATTCTATCATCTCCTCTATAGTACTACTCCTTCTTATTCCTTATCTATTAACCAGATATGAAACTCTTGAACTCTCAGGAATTCCTCTCCCCAAAAGTCATACCTCCTCACATTCACACCATCCCTCCAATCTTATCTCTCCCTCTCTCTACTCTACCAATACCCTAGGCTCAAAGATAGTACTTCCTACCCCTTACCACCCCAAGGCAACCACAACCAAAACTAACCTTAAAATACTATTTAAACTCCAAAGACTACTAGACCATCTGAAAAAATGCATCACTAAAGATGGCGATATACACCCCAACCCAGGTCCTAACACCGCCCAAGGCTCTGTCTCCTTTAAAACCGCCGGAAGATCTGCTGGCTCTCTCCTTATACTTCACCTCAATCTAAGAAGCATTAATAACAAGGTTCACAACCTACATGCTCTGCTAGCTACCCACTCCCCTGACATTATGTGCCTATCGGAAACTTGGCTCAAACCAAGCACCAAGGATGAAGAAATCATCCCACCGGGTATAATATCCTTAGGGCTGATCGGTTAACTAAAAAGGGTGGGGGAATAGCTGTCATGTTTAAGAATTCATTGAATGTCATAAGGAATCCATTCCAACCTCCTAAGGTCTCCAACCTAGAATTGATTGCCCTAAAGTTATGCTTAAACAGCCAAAAAAGTATTAATCTTATAGTAATTTATATACCACCAGGCAGGAACTTAGAAAACCTAGAGCAGACTCTCAGCTGGTTAGCCACCAATTACCCTCAAGAAACCATAGTACTAGGAGATTTCAACATTGACTGGTCCCTCTACTCCGAACACATAAATCCCCTCCCTATCAACCTACATGGTTTCTCCCAAAATATTCTATCTCCCACTAGAACAGGAAATGCTCAGCAAAAAGAGAGTATCATTGACTGGATTCTTACCAACAAGGGTACAAATAACTACACCACAGGGACCCTTCCCAACGACCTTAGTGACCACCTTATTACTTATATCAGAAAGCTTAAATGCCCACCTACTAACCCCCCCCCAACCAGACTAATTAGAAATAACAAGAAATTTATCCCTAACCAATTTCTTGCAGAACTCAAATCTTGTAACTGGTCCATCCTAAAAACTTTATCCCTAGATGAAAGCGTGTCATATTTCAACGACACATTCCTTAAGATACTTGACTCCCACGCCCCAAAGCGAATAATCAGAATCAAGGAACGAATTGCACCTTGGTTAACAGGTGATACCAAAACTAAAATTAAACTCAGGGACCAGGCCTGGAACAAATGGAGAGCTACCAAAACTCCCCCAGATCGCATTAAGTTTCAACAGCTTAGAAACTCAACAAAAGCTGCCATTACTACAGATAAAAAACGATATTTCTGTCACCTCCAGGATAAACATCAGCATAACCCAAAGAAATTTTGGGCTGGATTTAATACCCTCCTCCATCCTGGCAAATCTACCACCCCACCCTGAAAACTCATTGGGAAAGATCCTGCAGAAATACACAACACCTTTAACTACTTTTTTACTGCGACCATTCAGTCCCTAGCCAGTCAACTCTCCTCCACTCCCCCACCGGTAACTCTAACTAAAGACCCAGATCACCCCTTCTTTAACTTACAACCAATATCTACCTCCTATATTCGTTCCCTTCTGAAAAAGCTCAAACCAACCACTCTAGCGGCTGACCATCTCCCAGCCGAATACCTACAAATTGCATCTGATGCCATAGCATACCCCATATCAATATTGATTAACAGAACCATAGCTGAAGCTACCATTCCCTCTATCTGGAAAATCTCATATATCATCCCTCTTCACAAAGGAGGGACCTCCACGGATACATCCAACTACAGACCCATTGCAATACTGTCTCCACTAGCCAAAATTATGGAACGGTGTGTTCACAAACAGCTCTTAAACCACCTTACCCTTAATAGTCTATTGTCCAATCCCCAGCATGGTTTTCGCCCCCATCATAGCACAACCACTGCCCTTCTCTCCTTTGTTGACTCAGTCAATAACAACCGCAACAACAAACTAATATCCTCCGCTCTCTTTCTTGATCTATCAAAAGCCTTCGACATGGTCAATCACCAATACCTGCTCCACACCCTGGAAACCCTGCATCTTAGCAACCTTACTATTAGCTGGTTTAATGCTTACCTCTCCGGTAGAAAACAAGCCGTCCAGTGGCAAAACAGGCTTTCAGACCTACTCCCAAATAACATCGGTGTTCCCCAGGGCTCTATACTCAGTCCCCTTCTCTTCTCTGTCTTCATAAATGATCTTCACTCAGTCATCCCCAAAGCCTCCTGTATTCAATATGCAGATGACTCCACCCTGATCTGCTCTGACATCTCTCTCACCAAACTCCAAGATACAACCCAGTATTGCTTTACTATAGTCGAAAAATGGTTCTCAGAATTAAAACTCTTACTAAATCCTACTAAAACCAAGTTACTGCTATTTTTTCCCTCGGCATCTACCTCCCAAGGTAATGAACCTCCTAATGCTAATAACCCAACCTTCCACGTGGTCTCCACCAATAGAACCATCATAGAGCCTGTCTCCTACACCAAACTACTCGGTGTAACCATCGACCACAAGCTTAAATTTGATATGCACATCAGCCTAACCATTAAGTCCGTTAACAAGAAACTCGGCTCCATGTATAGAATAAAAAACTTCTTAACCCCACACACCAAACTAACCATAGCTCGCACTCATCTCCTCTCCACCCTCCTATATGCCTCCCCAATATTTTCATTCCTTAACAAAAGAGAGCTCAATAAACTCTCTACAGCTTATAACCATATAGCCAGATTCATAACAGGTATGCCTTATCGAACCCACCACTGCCTAAACCTAAAGGCACTTGAATGGTTAGAAATGCCCAACATTCTCAAAATCAACCAACTCACTGAGGCATTTAAGATAATTAATCAACCAGACAAAACCCCCTCACTGAGTAAAATACTTACCCCTACTCCAACCTAACCTGCCTCAGATCATCTAAAAGTGTCCAGGTACAGACCGTCAAATCTAACAACTCTGGAGGCGATGCTCTCTACGCCAATTCCATTGGTAAGCTATGGAACTCCCTCCCAACCAGCCTAAGACTCATGACCTCTCTTAATCAATTCAAAAAACACCTCAAAGAATTCCTTAAATCCCACTGGCTATGCCCCTGTACCAAACCTGACTAACAACAAAAGTCCGGGACCATCTAAGCCTTGTTCCATCGTCCCTCTAGGCTTCACTATGTAACCTTGCAGACTACCTAAATAAGCTCTGTGCCTGTTAATTTACAGTATGCAAAGCCAACTGGTATTTTTTCTCTATTTAATTGTATGTAAAACCTATTGTTATTTTTTTATTGTCTTTTTATGTTAAAACATATTTTTTTATTGTCTTTTTATGTTAAAAAATATTTTACTTCTGTACCTACATGAATTGTACCTTCTCTTCGTGGAGCTTTTCTCCCCGGGCCTCTACTGAAAAAGGACATGTATCCAGCTAGACTAGCCCGGTAAACAAATGTAAAATAAAAATAAATAAAATAAATAAGTTTCTCTTTAAAAATCCTACTGCGGATCCTGAGACCATTTCACAGGGACCCAAGGGCATTAAGGCTACTACTGCCAAAAATCCTACCCCCTCTGATAGAGATTCCACGGCACTGGATAGATGGCGTAAGAAGGTATACACTTCTGCAACTTTGGCCATTAGGGTTTTAAACTGCCAGTTTCATATGTTAAAGTATCAGCAGAATATTATTGGGTTGCTTAAACAGAAAATGATGTTGATTCCTGACTGTGCTGAAAATAAAGAATTACAGGATTTAATGCTGTCTGCCGAACAAGTTGCAAAACATACTTTGCAATGTGGTTTTGATTCATTAGAGGCATCTTGCAGGGCTGCTGTCACTGGGTCTGTAATTAGAAGGCATGCTTAGCTTAAGGAGCAATCTTTACCAGATCATGTTGAAGCCAAATTACTGGATGCTCCCTTAAACCAAGACCGCCTGTTTGGCAACAAAACAGAAGTACTTAAAAAGATGGAGGAAAAAGCTAAATCTATGCAAACTGTTAAAGATTTCCTGCATGTACAACCTCCCAGATTTAGTAGGCATTGGCCTTCTAAGAATTGGTCCTTTCCTGCCTCTTCCAGGCCTTCTCAGTCCAAACCCAGTACCAGCAGAACACTCAGGCTGCAGTCCCAAGGTACTCACAGGCCTAAGCAAGTGGGGGGCTCCCACTTCCAAAGCAGGGAGTAGTAAGACTCCCCCCATGGTAAACTGTCTCAGTGACTTAACTTTAAACCTTCCAAGCCCTGCTCAACTGACTGTTCCTTTAGGGGGAAAGATTGCCCTTCATGCAAAAAATTGGGAACTCATTACCCAGGACAAATAGGTTTTAAATATAGTTTCCCAAAGATACAGATTCCACTTCCACTCCTTACCAACCCCCAAACAGCTAACCAGACCTACCCCCAAATCAGTGGGCAGAGGCTCAAAAACAAGTTCTCTCTCTCTTAAGCATCATGGCTATTCAACCTGTCCCAGAAGAAGAATGGGGGCAAGGTTACTACTCAAGATTTTTCCTAGTACCCAGAAAAGACATTTCTTAGCATCCTATCCTGGATCTGCCTATCCTAAATACATTTTTGGTAATTCCAAAATTCAAGATGCTAACTCTTCATCAGCTGCTTCCCATGCTAGGCAAAGATGCCTGGTTGGCAACATTGGATTTAAAGGAAGCCTACCTGCACATCCCAATAAGAGAATCTTGCAGAAGATACTTACTCTTCAGAGCAGGCTACATGCACTATCAGTTCTCTGCACTGCCCTTTGGCTTATCTACTGCGCCCAGGGTGTTCACAAAGTGCATAGCTCCAGTCATTGCATTTTGCAGGCAAAGAAATATTCAAATATACCCATACCTGGACGATTGTCGAATTCACACAGAAAACCAGGACATACTTTTCAATCATCTGGCTTTTGTACAAAGGGTGCTAACTTGTCTGGGGTACACCATAAATGAAAAGAAATCACACCTAGTATCCTGTCAACAAATTATATTCCTGGGAGCAAGCTTGAATACAACTTCCCAGATGACTTTCCTCTTGCCAGAGAAACAATTTCATTTGACAACCTACTTCAAACTACTGGCCACAAAAACCCTGCTATCTGCAAGACAAATACTACAAGCCCTGGGGTAAAGAAATTGCTAACTTCAGTGGGGTACACCATAAATGAAAAGAAGTCACATCTTGTACCCAGCCAACAAATTGTATTCCTGGGAGCAAACTTGAATACAACTTCCCAGATGGCCTACCTCACGCCAGAGAAAAAAGTTCATTTAACAGCCTACTTCAAACTACTGGCCACAAAGACCCAGCTATCTGCAAGGAAAATTCTGCAAGCCCTGGGGTTCATGGCCTCCTGCATTCTACTAATTCCATATGCAAGACTGCGTATGAGGAAACTACATTGGTATCTAAAAAGCCTATGGTGTCAACATTCTCATGATCTAGAATTGATGATTCCTGTCGTGCCTTGCCTACAGATAGTGTTCCTTTGGTGGGCAGAGGCATGCCACCAAAACAAGTAACTGCCATTCTCTCTATCCCCTGCCGCCCAAAGCTTAACAACAGACTCATCAGACTATGCATGGGAGGCTCACTTGGCAGGGCAGTGCATTCATGGCAAATGGAACCCAAGTCAAATGCACCTGCATATCAATCAAAAAGAAATGTTAGCTGTACAGTATGCTCTGACAGCCTTCAAGGACCACATTCTTCCAGGACACTTATTGGTAAAGACGGACAACACCACTGATATGTAGTACATAAACAAGCAGGGGGGAACTCACTCATTCCCTCTCTGCAGACTAGCCATGGCTCTGTGGAACACAGCCTTGAGCTACCAAGTGTACCTACAGGTCAATTCCTGCCAGGATAGCTAAATACACTGGCAGAGGACCTGAGCAGAAATCTCATGGACCAACACGAGTGGAAACTGGAACCAAAGTATTCAACATGTTGAGAAACAAATGGGGGAGCCCAGAGTTAGACCTGTTTGCCTCCCCCCAGAACTACCAATTGGACAAATTCTGCACAAGGACTCCCCACAAACAAGCTTGGAAAGTGGATGCCCTGTCCTTCACCTGGAAAAACCTATCAGTTTATGCCTTTCCCCCTTTGCCTCTCCTCTCCAAGGTGTTACTAAAGATCAAACAGGACAAACCAAGGACAATACTGATTGCACCAGACTGGCCACGCCAACACTGGTACCCCCTCTTGTGCAGTGTGTCACTCATGGCACCTGCCCCAGACCCCTGCTCTGCTGTCTCAGCAGGATGGCCAGATTCTGTACCCACAGCTTCAAACCCTGAACCTGGCAGTATGGCTGATTACCTGATCTCTCCATTCCCATCCCTCAGTAAGCAAGTGATGGTTGTCATTCTGGAGGCAAGGAGGCCTAGTACTAGAAAATCCTATGCTAAAAAATGGAAAAGATTCTGTTCCTGGAGTCAAACTCAGGGGATGGGCACAGCAGTGCCCAGTTTACCTCAGATTCTTCAATATTTAACTGAGATGCTTCACAAGGGCCTTTCATTTTCCTCCATCAAAGTTCATGCCTCAGCCATTTCAGCTCATTACAATACAGAACCACCCCTCTTCTCGCATCCACTGCTGAAGCAATTCATCAGAGGGGCCGAAAACTTAAGACCACCCAGGAGAGCTCCTACTCTTGCCTGGGACCTTAACTTTGTATTGGAAAAGCTCACTCTACCTCCCTTCGAGCCAGCTGCAAATGCAAAGTTGAAATTCCTTTCTTGAAAAACAGCCTTCCTTCTAGCCATCACTTCAGCAAGAAGGGTGTCTGAATTACATGCCCTCATGGCTGTGGAGCCTTTCATCATCTTTCATGTGGACAGGGTGTCCCTCAGGACCAATCCTTCCTTTATGCCCAAGGTGGTATCTAGTGTGGCCCTTAATCAGTCCATTAATTTGTCAACCTTCTTTACTAATCTTAGTTGTGGCTTCTTTACTAATCCACAGAACAAAGGGGAATGAATACTGCACTCCTTGGACGTGCACAGACAACATAGGTTTTACTTGGACAGGACTAAACCTCTCAGGAAATCTGAACAGCTGCTGGTTGCTTTTGCTGCAGGGGCAGAGGGGAAGGCTATTTCAAAGCAAACCATTTCAAAATGGATAGGCCATTGCAGTCATTTCTGCTACAAGCACCATGGAAAACCTACCCCACAGGGGATAAGACCACATTCTACTAGGGCTGCGTCTACCTCTACAGCCTTTCTCAGTGGTGTCCCTACCAGGGACATCCTAGAAGCTGCTACCTGGAGTTCTGTACATACCTTCATCAAGCATTACCACTTGCCAATTTTTTTCTAAATCCAGAGCTAGCTTTGCCATTGCAGTCTTGCAGGGTCTTATAGCTGATCCTAATGTTATCAAATTACCTTCTTCCATCCTTAGCTTTGGGAATGTACCCAAATGGGATGACTGCAACAGTGAAACACGAAGAACATAGTACAGTTGTGTGCAGTTACCATAAATGTTGATGTTCGAGTGTATTCACTGTTGCAGTCCTGGTTACCCTCCCCCCAGCCCCCTGATTTCTATTGACTATACCTCTATTCTTGTTTACTATGCTTAAAGCTTTTTGGTGTATTTGCTTTTTTGTTGGAGGTGTAACCTTGTATATAATTGCTTCCCATTATGGGGGCACCTGACATCTGGGGCAAGAAAAACTGATGTAATGGTGTCGGCTGCATGCTTTATACCCCTGACTACCTGACGTCATGGAAGATGAGACAGCAAACTGATGCAGGACCCAAGACTTTGATAATCAGGCCGACTGAGGTTGCAAGCAGATAACCCAAATGTGATGACTGCAACAGTGAATACACTCGAACAACTACATTTATGGTAAGTGTACACAACTGTACTTTCTTACCATAACGTTCCATCTATGCTGTCCATTTTCATTCATCCTTGACCTCCACGCCCTCATTCCCCCTGGCCTCTTTTCCAGGTAGACCTGACGGAGTTGGTCTCTATCATGAACTGTAGCTCCTGCAGTTCCTATGTTGAGCCTCTAAACCCTCTTCTTCTTTCTGTATCTGTGTAGATATCTTTAGCTGTGTAATTTTGAGCAAACTCGATCTGAGGTATTCTGGAGTAAGCAGGCATTATGGGATGGAGAGGAGGAACTTAAGCATAGATTTTTGACCTTGGAAAGTGGCCGGATCCAAAACCCAGAGGTCGAGGAAGAATGAAAATGGACAGCACAGATGGAACGTTATGGTAAGAACATAACTTCTTTTTTTTCCTTTAGCCATGTTGATAGGATATAAAAGCAAATGTCTGCTTTAGTTGTATTCTTTTTATTGTTTCCCTCTTTGTGGTGTTATCTGCTTGGTTCTTGTGTAAATCACAAACAGTATGAATGAAGAAAGAAATGTATGACCACTGACAATCAGATCATTTATTAAAATAACGTGGAATAAAGTACACAGCTCCCTTGTGTCTTGTGGCAGTTTGTCCTTTCATTTGTTAGCGGTTTCACATTTCTTTGTTTTTTGTAAAGTGTCTTGCTTCATGCACTATGAACATTATTAGCAAACTGATTCCTGCTGTAGATTTGAACGAAGATTGCCCTGCATGTTTGCATACTTACACTGCAGTACTGATGCACAGCAGTATTGTGGATAGCCTTGAGTTTTACATGTCTCAAGGTATGGGATGGCTACAGTTCCAGAGGTGTGACATAAATGGATGCCTTCTTTTGATGATGTCTTACTGCAACAAACATTGAGGTAAGTTGTGTTTCTGCTTTTTCCTCAGTAAAACTCCTGGAACTTTCAGCAGTTTTGTTTACTTGCATTTGTGCTGTTAGAAGAGTTTTGTTACTGTCCTTAAGATGAAAAATAAAAGCTAAAGAATGGTATTATTTACTAACTGGATCTTTGTTCAGACAAGTTAACGTTTAATATATTTTAAAAACCATCAATGTTTAAAAGAAACTTTCTTTTGAACGTTGTTGGTTTTGGATTTCTGTACTATGTTCTGGACAGTGTGGCAGTGACTTAGTTATGTAATATATATGTTCACTTGCATTTTAGGGGGCATTCTACATGTTTGCAGTATAAAAAGTATAAAATTATGCCTTTCTTGATTTTATAATGAACTGTTGCTCAACACAACTCACTTAGCAGTGGACCAAGCCCTATCTTCAGTATTTGTTAAAGACCTGTGGGCTGTCCTTTCAATTAGTAAGACTGCACTGAGAACAGATGACCTACAGATGTGAATGTTTATAGTGCCAGAGAGCAGCTACCCCTCATTAAATGTGATGGTTTTGCTGCCCCACCAGTTAGTCATCAGCAAGTACCAAAAATATGTCTGGAGACAGTATCCCAATCCTGTTTTCTTAATCTGTGGTCATTGCTATTTGGACACTTGACATATTTTTCAGCAGATAACTTTCATAGCCCACAGTATCAGAAAGATAGAAGACTGCACTTGCAATCCTGATTAATTGAATTTATGAATGCTTGCCAGGTTCTGGAGAGCACCTGGGAGAGAGAGAAAGAGAAAAAATATAAAATTTGTTTTTAATCCCGGTATATCTGTGAGAGACTGTGGACATGCGGTAGACAAGATAGATGTCTACCACTTGTATTTTGACATCTCCATGTCACAGAGAGAGAGAGAGAGAGAGCATGAAGAAAACAAAATAGTAAGATCCGATATTGCCTAATTTCGTCCTGTTCAACATGTGAATTGTCAGATCCGACCTCAGCTCCTTATACCAGAGTATTGGATCTGAGAGCTCTGATTCCTCACCTACCCATAATTCCAGCCTCCTATTACTTCAGATCTTGCTTGCCTCTTGCTTGACCAGGTGTGTCCTCCAAGAGCTTCATGGAGTTACAAAAAGTGAAAGCATTTTTAAAGGAAATCTTTTACTCCCCTCTTTCCTAAAAATTTTTCATGTACACATGTAGATGTATATATATGTACATGTGTGTATATATATATATATATATATATATATATATATATATATATATATATATATATATATATGTGTGTGTGTGTATATGTGTGTATATATATATATATATATATATATATATATATATATATATATATATATATATATATGTGTGTATATGTATATATATATATATGGGATACGTGCAGATGCTCGACTGCATATTTCACCGAATCCCAGTTTGGTGAGCATACTTGCGAGAAACTGCTGTTCACCGAAGCAGCACTTTCACGTAAGTATGCTTGTTGTCCCGGTCGTACTATTTCCTTTTCCCCACTGTAGTGAGACCACGGAGTGAGAATATTAAAGTAGGGTATGTGTGGGGGGTGCAGGGGGGCTTGCCCCCCCTGCATTCAAGTATTTTTTTTTTTAAACATACTTTAATGAAAGTGCTTTTTCGATGAAAGCGAATAAATATGAATTTCGATATATATATATATATATATATATATATATATAGATATATATATATATATCTATATATATATGGGTCTGTATTATAACCGTGAAAGCCCGTTTCAGCGAATACGTAAACGTCGACACATATTACGCGAACCGCAAATACACCAAACGCCCTAAACCGCAAAATTCTAAATCTCGAATCGGCATAGTTGGCCCTTCTGCTGTATAGCTCCGTACGGTAAGTGTGCGATAGTTACGGACCTTAGGGTTAGGGTGCGGGTTAAGGTAAATGCATAGATAGTAATGTATGTAAGGTTTAGTGTAGGGTTAGAAGTAGGGTTTCGGTTAGTGTATGTATGTGGTTTATTTATTTTGTTTGGGTGGGTAGTATGTAGCAAGCATGGGGGTTGGCGAACTCTGCCGGTTTGAGATTTTGAATTTCACAGTTTTGGGCGTTCAGTGTATTCGCGGTCCGCGCAATATGTGTCGACAGTTACGTATTTTCTGAAACTGGCTTTCGCGGTTATGACATAGACTATATATATATATATATATATATATATATATATATATATATATATATATATATATATATATATATATATATATAGATTCACTTCGTAACATTGAAAGCTCAAAACACTGAAACTTCAAAATCTTGAAAACCCAAAACACTGAAAACACATATCATACATATACTGAATTTAAACAACATCTGTGGTGGTGGTGGTGCTGCGGTAGCGTTGTCACCTCACAGTTAGACGTTGCCTGTTTGATTCTCAGTTAGAGTGTCTTCTGTGTGGCGACATGCGTGAATGGGAGTTCCTTCATTGAAGGTTGTGCGTTAGGCCCGGCAAGCCAGTATGTAAAAATCTACTGCCAATCATTAGCGGACCGGAGTTTCGCTGTGGCGACCTCTAACCAGAAAAAGCCGAAAGACACAAACAAACTGAGTTTAAACAACATAAATCATAGCACTTCCCACCAAGTGTAAGCAGGGGGGCAAGCACCCCCCCATGTGGGGGGTTACAACCCCAGCTACTTATATATATCAACTCCAAGATTGCACTTCACTACACTAAGTGCAATCTTGGAGTTGATATATTTAAGTAGCAGGGGGTGTGGGGGGCTTGCTCCCCTGCTTACACTTGGTGAAAAGTGCTATGATTTATGTTGTTTAAACTCAGTAAATGCGTGATATGTGTTTTCAGTGTTTTGGTCTTCTATATTATGAAGTTTTCTCATTTTCAGTGTTTTGAGTTTTCAGTGTTATAAAGTGAATCCATGTATATTTATATCTTTATGTATCTATCTATCTATCTATATATATATATATATATATATATATATATATATATATATAGCCAGCAGTTTAAATAGTTATTTCTATAGTGTGCATTTCTTGCAGTGTACTTTATTCAGTAGCATAACTTCTTTAATAATTGCCGTATAGTGTAAAGTGAACTCTGTTATTTAAATAATTTTTGTGATAGTATTGTTCTGATCTGATAAGTCCATTGGTTTCAAGAAGTGTTCAGCCTGTAGACACACAGTGTCTCCCAAGTTCCCCATTCCCTTTGTGTTTGCTGTCTAGGTCCCTCTCCATCTTCAGGACAGTTGTAGCAACTGTGCTGCCTTTGGTACCAGAACACTTGATGGCAGAAGGGAGAAACTTATCCTAAAAAGGTTTACTTGCCCCTCAGACAGGGTCTATTATGTCATCTGAAGCCAAATTATCTTCCACTTTTCTGCCTGTTGAAAAGAACAAGGAGAAAGAAAGAGAAATATCCAAAGAGAAATACAGAGACAAACAAGATGAGAAGAAACAAGAAGAGAAAATGGTAAAGAAGTCAAAGAAAAGGTCTCTGGTTTCAACCACTGTAACAGGTCTTGCACTAAATTGTCGAGGCATTTGGATTCACTTGCAACTTGGATCCAAACTTCCTCTCCGAAACTTGGATTCACTTGCAACTCGGATCCAAACTCCTTCTCCGAAACTTACTTTTTCTTCAGGGTTGGTTAGCCTCAGGTTACATGCACCTATACTCCCAACAAAAGCTACCATCAAGGCCAGCATCTGTAGTTTCTTCTTCGAAGTTTGATCAATCCTCCAGAAGTCTTACCGAGCTGAAAGTTTGACTGTTTGATGAGGTAATTTCTGAGGACTCAGATTCAGCTGTGGGTCCTCCTGGCTCCATCCCCAAGGAAAGGGTTGGAAACGGGCCTATCGACTTCATCCCATCTGTTTCTAACACCATCTTTTTTCCTGGAGACAATGATTATAGGTCCAGAGCCTTCCGCCACACCTTTCTCAGATCAGATAACCATGGAGACTTTGGTTTTGACATCTTCCCTTACTGATGTTCATCGTATTTCACTGCTGCAGTCATTACTCTTGGGTTATCCTGCTGGCAGGCTACCCTCAGTCGGCCAGAATTCCAAAGTCTAGGTCCGGCGTCGGTTGCTGTCGCCTCTTCCCTGACGCCAGTGTGCCAGGGGTATAAAAGATGCAGCCGACGCCATTTTCCCCAGTCTTTCTTGCCGCACAGTGCCCGAAGCAAAAGCAGTTCACAAGTGCCGGTTGGCCGACTCCTGAGATTTTCAAATCTGAATTTCAGAACCGAAGTCTTCATTAAAGCTAAGTACCCCGCTGGGGAAACTTTTTTCTTGCTCCAGACCGATGTCAGAAAAAGTTAACAATTGTATTTCTTGTGGGAAGCAAATACCTCATAAGGATTTTCACTCTTACTGTATATCTTGCCTAGGCCCTGGTCACAACGTTACTAGCTGTCGGTTTTGTGCTAGATTTAACCAGCACACTATCAAGCGTTGGTTCGATTTTGCATTTCATTACTTTGGCCGAAGATTTGATTATATAATGCCGTTGGACCAGCCGACAACTGGAGTTTACAAAAAATACAAGGACAAAGACAAAGGATAGGCATCCGAGGTCCAAAACCGACGACGAAGCCTCTACTAGGCCAGTCACCGGTTTGCCGGTTCTCAGTGAGGCGCTTTCGTAGTCCCTTGCGCCCGCTACCTCAGAGCCACAGGCCGCTACTGACTCCCACGTAGAGCCAACTGGGCCTCTGGATACTCAAGGTATTGAACACAAATCATTCCCTCGGATGGGTCCGGAGACGCTGAGCAGGCATCAGCTTCTGAGGGTGTCTTCATACCTACACAACTATATATTAAGCAATCTTCAGCTTCAAAGACAAAGACTAAAGCAGCTCTAAAGACAAATAAACAAGTACAGCATTCTCCTACTCAGACTTCCATGCCTAAAAAACAGATGCTCAAAATGGCCGAAGACCTAATTACTTTGATCAGGGGCTGCCATCCCCCTCCTGATAAGAGGCCTAGGCAACAGACAGAGTATGATTCTTCTGATCAGGTATCTATTTCCTCTGATTCCTCTTCTGAACAGGAGTACTCCATGCTTCCTTATGAGGATTCTGATGCTGAAAAATCCATTCCTTCAGCCTCTCCTCCTGAGGATTATTCTTTTGGGGAAACACTGCATACTATGAGGGAGCATTTCCACTGGGAGAGCCAAGATTATTCTGAATCTAAGAAAAGGCTCAGAGACTTTCTACTACTTCCTCAGCACAGACCCCTTGGTATTCCACCTGTTCCAGATATTGTAGATGATGTATTTTCAGAGTCCAGCCTGTCCCCTCAGTCTTTACCCCCTGCACCTGCTAGCCCAGAGAGATACTACAGGGTCCCGGATTCTCATAAATTCCTATATAAAAACTCCGCTGCTGACCCAGAAACTATATCTCAGGGTCCCAAGGGGCTTAAAGCTTCCACTGCAAAAAAACCTGTCCCCTCTGATAGGGATTCTAGGGCTCTAGACAGATGGGGGAAAAAGTCTACACTTCTGCTACCCTGGCTGTAAGGGCTTTAAATTGTCAGTTTCATATGCTTAAATATCAACAATATTTAATGTCTGCTTAAACAGAAAATGTTGACAAATACTGAATGTTCAGAGAACAAGGAATTGCAGGATTTATTGCATGCAATTGACCAAGTGGGAAAGCATACTTTGCAATCTGGTTATGATTCACTGGAGGCCTCTTGCAGGGCCGCTGTTACAGGTTCTGTTATTAGAAGGCATGCTTGGTTAAAGGAACAGAATCTGCCTGATCATGTTAAAGCAAAATTATTAGATGCACCATTGCTGCATGATACTTTGTTTGGTACTAAAGCAGAAGAGGTGTTGAAAAAAATGGAGGATAAAGCAAAATCCATGCAGACAGTCAAGGATTTCTTACAGGTACAGCCACCCAGGTTTAGCAGGAACCGGCCTTCTAAAAATTGGTCCTTTCCAGTGTCAGACAGACCACAAAGAGGCAGATACAGGCATCCCAGAGGCAGATCTCAGCCCCAAGGCTCATACAGGCCTAAGCAATGGGGTGCTCCTACTTCCAAAAGCGGAGAAGACAAATCACAACCTTACAGGAAACAGTCCCAATGACTTTCCTCTACCAATTCCAAGCTGTTTTCTTTTGACAGCCCCCTTAGGGGGAAAACTAGCACTTTTTTCATCAAATTGGCAAATGGTTACCCAAGACAAATGGGTCCTGAACATAGTGTCCCAAGGCTACAGGTTCCATTTTCACACTCTACCAAGGTCAAAGGGCATGCCAGACCTGCCACACAATCAATGGGCAGAGGCACAAAAACAAATTACAGCCCTCATGGACATGAGGGCCATTCAGCAAGTACCACAACAAGAGCAGGGGCAAGGATTTTATTCCAGACTTTTCCTAGTACCCAGGAAGGACAAAACCTGGAGACCAGTACTGGACCTGTCTATACTAAATACATTTCTGGAAGTTCCAAAATTCAAGATGTTGACTCTACAGCAGCTATTACCCATGCTGGGCAAGAGGGCTTGGCTCGTAACTTTGGACCTAAAAGAGGCCTACCTGCATGTCCCAATCAGACAATCTTGCAGAAGATACTTCAGATTTATAGCTGGCTCAATGCATTACCAATTCTCTGCACTGCCCTTTGGCTTATCTACTGCGCCCAGGATCTTTGCAAAATGCCTGGCACCAGTAATTGTGTTTTGCAGACAAAAAGGAATTCAAATATATCCCTACTTGGACGACTGCCAAATTCAAGCAGAGAACAAAGACACTCTTCTAAAGCATCTGGCGTTTGTAAAAAGATTACTAATTGCCCTAGGGTACACAGTAAACGAAAATAAATCAAAACTAGTGCCCTCTCAAGAGATAATATTCCTGGGTGCAAGCTTAAATACAACTTGCCCAGATGGCTTATCTCGTGCCAGACAAGCCAAAGCAACTGACTACTTACTTCAAGAAATTGGCAACAAAAACCCACTTATTTGCAAGGAAAATCCTGCAGGCTTTGGGTTTCATGGCATCCTGCATTCTACTAATTCCATATGTCAGACTGCATATGAGGAAACTACAATGGTATCTAAAAAGTGTTTGGACTCAGCATTGCCACAGCCTGGAGACAGTAATTGCACTCATTCCCTGCCTACAACAGGAGTTTCGATGGTGGACAGAAGCATGTCACCACAACAAGGGTCTGCCATTCAGTTTACCCACAGCCAGACAGACACTGACAACGGATGCATCAGATTATGCCTGGGGCGCCCATATGGCAGGAAAATGTATTCAGGGCACATGGCCTGCAAACCAGATGCATCTTCACATCAATCAAAAAGAGATGCTAGCTGTTCAAAATGCCCTGACAGCTTTCAAGGACCTGCTTCATCCAGAACAGTTACTGATAAAGACAGACAACACTACAGTCGTGTGGTACATAAACAAGCAGTGAGGTACACATTCCTACCCCCTCTGTAGACAAGCAATGACCTTATGGGACACAGCATTGGCTTTTCAAGTTCACCTGCAAGCACAGTTCCTGCCAGGAAAAACAAATACTCTGGCAGATGAACTAAGCAGAAACCTCATGGATCCCCACGAATGGAAACTGGATCCACAAGTCTTCAGCATGATAATAAGGAAATGGGGATGCCCAGGCATAGATCTGTTTGCCTCCCCTCACAACATCATTCATCTAGAAAAATCTAACAGTATATGCTTTTCCTCCACTGCTTCTCCTTCCCAGAGTACTCCTAAAGGTCAGACAACAGAAGCCAAATATGATACTGATTGCACCAGACTGGCCACGCCAGCACTGGTACCCAATTCTAAAGAGCTTGTCTCAAGGTCCAGCATGGATATTGCCTCAGACATTTCACTTGCTGACCCAACAAAATAATCAGATCCTGCATAGCCAACTCAGGACCTTAAATCTGGCAGCATGGCGGATAATGTAGCCATTCAGATCACTCCTCTTTCAAAAGCTGTTATGGATGTTATCTTGGAGGCCAGGAGGCCCAGTACCAGAAAATCTTATGCAGAAAAATGGAATAGATTCTGTGCTTGGAACCAGGAACAAGGCATTGACATGTCTGTACCAAATATTCCTCAGATTTTACAATACCTAACTGAGATGCTGAACAAAGGCCTTTCTTTCTCACCAAATAAGATTCATGCCTCTACCATTTCAGCCCATTACAATACGGAACCACCTATTTTTTTTCATCTTTTAATAAGGCAGTACCTCAGAGGGGCCAAAAACATTAGACCTGCAAGGAGAGTGCCAATTCTGGCCTGGGACCTCAATTATGTTTTGGAAAAACTCACACTGCCTCCTTTCGAGCCAGCATCAACAGCAGATATAAAGTTCTTATCCTGGAAACAGCTCTGCTCCTAGCAATAACCTCTGCAAGGCAAGTCTCTGAGTTACAAGCACTCATGGCCGTGGGACCTTTCATCATTTTTCATCCAGACAGGGTTTCTCTGAGGACAAACCCTACATTTATGCCTAAGGTGGTGTCCAGTGTAGCCCTCAACCAAACCATTCACTTGCCTACCTTTTACCCAAATCCACAGAATAAGGGTGAGAAATTCTGCATTCTTTGGATATACACAGGCAGTTGTGCTTCTACTTGGACAGAACCAAAGTTTTCAGAAAAACTGAGCAACTTTTAGTCTCATATGCTGCAGGATCACAAGGAAAGGCTATCTCAAAACAGACTATTTCTAAATGGATAGGCCATTGCATCCATTTCTGCTATTTTCAACATGGCAAATCATTGCCTAAGGGCATTAGGCCTCATTCCACCAGAGCAGCAGCCAGTTCAGCAGCCTTCCTCAGAGGAGTACCAACCAAAGATATCTTAGAGGCTGCAACATGGAGTTCAGTGCACACCTTTACAAAGCACTACCACTTGCCTCTCTACTCTAAGTCCAGAGCAGGCTTCGCCACTGCAGTTCTGCAGGGCCTCATAGCCTCTCCTAATCCTATTTAGCCCAGCCACCCATTCTCAGCTTTGGGATTCTACCCAAGAGTAATGACTGCAACAGTGAAGCACGATGAACATAGTGCAGTTGTGTACCTACCATAAATGTAGATGTTCGAGTGTATTCACTGTTGCAGTCCAGGTTACCCACCCACCATCCCCCTTCTCTTTGCTGGGACTTATCTGCACTTCTCTATCCTGTATAACCTTTTTGGTGTATTTGCTTGTAGATGAAGGAAATGTTATTTTTGTGCATGCATTTTTTATTGGCATATCTTTCAGGCTACCAATTTGGGGCACCTGTCATCTGGGGCAAGAAAAACTGAAGAAAATGGCGTCTGCTGCATCTTTTATACCCCTGGCGCACTGACGTCAGGGAAGAGGCGACAGCAATCGACGCCGGACCTAGACTTTGGAATTCTGGCCGACTGAGGGTAGCCTGCCAGCAGGATAACCCAAGAGTAATGACTGCAACAGTGAATACACTCAAACATGTACATTTATGGTAGGTACACAACTGTACTTTTCTTAGTCAAGAAAAGTCCCAGAGCCAAAAACATTGCGGTCAGAGCCCTAACTGTGGAGTCGATGCCAAAATGTATGGAGCCCTTCCTTCCATTCTGTGCTTTAACACTAGACAGCTCAGCTGTGAGGTCCTCCTCAAAGCTTACCTCTTTTGAGTCAGGGAACTTACTGAGTCTGCTGACAGAGATAGTTTTTCTGTGACGCCATTAGCTGAGTCAGCTGTCGAGGCTGTAGAAAAAGCCTTGGCCAGGCCAAGAAAACAGGTACATTCCTTGAGTTTGGATCCATCCTGACTCACAGTGGATCCTGTGCCTCTTTTGTCTCATTTGAGTCAACAGGGGCAGACAGACCCAGTTAGCTTCAAGACAGCTCAATGTTTGAGCTCCCCATCTGATTCTGACATGTCTCCATTAGAGCTCCTGGAACACATCCTGTGAAAGAGAACATGTAAACAGAAACACTTAGACTGTTCTCCCAAGTCCATCACTGAAGAAATGGACTTAGGTAATGGAGAAGAGTCTCCAAAATCCTCCTCCCCCTGAGGATGTCACCGCTGGAGACATTCTGGAGTTCATGAAGCATGCAGAGATGATACACAGAAGCTCCTTCTTCTGATGAGTCTGTGTTCCTTGAAGCTTTTGGTTCTGGCCCATCAGCATCATTAGTGGTCCCATCTCCTGACTCCTTAATAGGTCTTGTTGCACAGGAGGCTTGGAAGTAACCTGATGTGGCAGAGCCCATTCTGAATAAAACAGACAAATCTTGGTTGCCTTAAAAGATAAGCGGCATTGGTCAAAAGGAGCCCTGGGGTTGGGAGGGTGGCCTAATGGTTAAGGTGTTTGCCTTACAAACACAAGGTACAGGGTTTGACTCTCACAGGGGATAATTGGCTAGGCTTAAAATGGCTCGCAAGGGCAGTTATCCTAGTACTAATCTATGAACCTATGTAGATACCATGTTGGTAGCAGCAGCCACAAAGAAGGTACTGCTTGTGGAAACTTCCTCTGTCCATCCCCCTAAGAGGGAGACAAGTGCACTGGATAGACTAGGGAAATGGACCTATTCATTAGTGACCTTCGCACTTCAAGCGCTGAGCTACCTAGCACACCTGACATGTTTCTGAAGTGACTTGATCATGGAGGTTTCCAAGTCTCTTTTGGGTAGCTTACCTTCAGACATCCAAAAGAAGGTGGATGCCCAAATGGCTTTTCTGCAGTCTGCAATGTGTGGCCATGTGACTGCTGTCAAATGCAGCTGATGGTACATCAAGACCAGCCAGAACAGGTATTACCATCTGATGCCATGCCTGGACATGGCTATGTGGTTTAGCAGAAAGCTTCAAGGCATCCTGTATCAATACCCCTTACAACAGTTTCACCCTGTTTTGACTTAAGGTAAAGGAAATGCTTACCAGGAGTTAGCAGTATCTGCTGTGGGAATCCATTTTTCTACTCCTCAAAGATCCTGTTTGAGGAATCAGAGCGGAGGTAGGAAAAGTGTGGTCCAAAAAAAAATCCCAAGGTTTTCATCAGGGCAATCAAGGAGATAGACCTTCCTGAGGCAGAGGCAATTCAAATAAATGCCACCTGAGAGGGAGAAGCAGACCGCAGAACCAAGGTTTTCATGGGCCCTTCACTGAGAAGCTTTACCAGCATTTCTGAATGGTGGCCTGACTGCTGCACTCTGGAGGCATTCAAGGGAAGCTTAGCCTTACACCCTTCAGCTTGGCAAACCATAACAGTCATCAGAGGCTGTATCATACCCTTTTTGTCTGTCTCAAGGTAAAGGTTAAAGATTCCTGATACACCACCCAATCAGTTGGAATCTGCAGCAACAGAAATGTTAAATTTGCTCACCAAAAGAGTCATCAAGGCTGTCCCCCCAGCCAGGATCTGGACCCTATTTCAGGTTCCTTTAGTTCCAAAAAAAGGCGGGAGAACTCAGACCAATATTAGATCTCTGCAACCTAAAGCAGTATGTCAGACAAAAATCCAAATGGTCACAGTGCAGTCCATACTATCCCTCTATTGAGGAAGGATGATTAGACGTGCTGTATCAATCTCCATGATACCTACTGTCACATCAAGATCCAGAGGCACTCTAGGAGGTTTCACCTTTTCTGCCCGGGAGCTAATCATTGTCATTTCTGAGCACTGTTGTTCAGTCTTACCACAGCCCCCCAGGTGCTCACCAAGATTATGGCATTAATAGCAGTTTTTTTATGACTGCAGGAGATCTACGTTTTCCCATACTTAGACAATTGGCTCCTAACTGCTGTTTTCAAGGATATACAATTGCAACACTGAACATTCCTACTAACTAATGCAAACCAATTGGGGATATCAGTTACTGAGAGATGCTGTAGTACACTTTTCACTCACGAGTCTCCTTTAAGCTTTTCCACCGATTTCCCCTTCTCACAAATTGTGAAACCCCCTGTTGCAAGAGTTCACTTGTTAAAGTTCATAGCTTGTCAGATGATGTAATATCTGTGCCCACAGGCAAGATTCATTCTCTGTCAATTAGGGCTGATGGCCTCCACTATTACACAGATCCCATTAGCAAGGTACCACATGAGAGTCCTATAGTGATCATTGGCAATATAGTGGGCACATAAATTTAATTTTCTTCACATCAGAATCCAACTTACTGAAGTATGCAGGAGTCACGTATGTTGGTGGATTATGTCTCCATCAGTAGTACAGGGCAGACCCTCTTCCCCACCTGCTTCCTGGACCACAGACACTCCCGGACACCTCCCTTCTAGGGAGGGAGGGGGGCATTTTGAAGGCAAGATAGTTCAAGGGAGGCCAAACTTTACATCAGTGTTTTGGAGATGGGAGCAGTCTTCCTAGCGCTGCAGGCTTTTCAAGACTTCCTACCCAAGGTTGTGATCTTCATTCACACAGATAATATCTCTCAACTAGGCATCAATCCATATGTTACCAGATGGGTAGCAAACTGGCACACTGATAGAACCCACTTAGTCAAAATAGGGGAAGCCACCTCAAGCAGTCTACAAATAATGAGTGGTGTGCTCAGAGATCGGTCTTGGGGCCTTTGTTGTTTGGGATATAATTTTCTGAGGTGCAGGCCAAAACCAGTGGGCTATGGCTGAAACTTTGCAGATGACTGCAAGCTGGGTGCTGTCGTCAATTCCACTAGTGATGCGGACATCCTCTAAGAGAGTCTCACCCAAAAAATGACTGGTGCCAGAAACATGGCCTCAAGCCTAATGCCAGAAAATGCATCATCATCCCCTTTGGGGAGAGTGATGTCCCACACAAATTATTACATTAATAATAAGGTTTTAAGCACACAGTCAGTCTTGAGGGACTTGGGCACCCAGGTTGATAGCAAACTGACTATTGACCACCATATTACCTCCACTGTACAATAAGCTTTCTACATGGCCCACTTCAATAGTAAAGGTATCTCATCCAGGGACAAGGTGGTCATAACATCCCTTTATTTCTTCCCTTATAAGACTCATTATTGAGCACAGTGCCCCTTTCGGCATGTACATCACAAAGCACATGCAGCAGCTGGAGAGACCACAGAAGTTCCACACCAGGAGAATCCAGGGGCTCAAACATCTACTCTACACAGATAAGCTAAAGGCCCTGTCCCTCTACTCAGTCTCCTACAGACTCCTCAGAGATGACCTCTGTCTGGCATACAAAGCAATCTCAGATTCCGCCTTGATGGGACTGCTGCATATTCACAAGTCAAGCTTTACTCAAGTAACCCGCATGCGTGGCATCAACCTGGTCTGTGACATCAATAGGACATGTTGGCGGGACAGATTTGGGTCCCAGAGACTCCCCCTTCTGTGGAATACACTTCCGCTGCATGTCAAGCAGAGTGCCTCATTAACCCTTTTTAAGCGTAACCTGGATGGGGAACAGAAAAATACACCCCTGGGATTCCACCTGTGTCCCTGCTGGACAGAGGCATCGGGTGCTGACTTGTCGAGTCTAGCAATGGGCGACATCTTCACACCGACCTAAAAGACAGTGATATAGTCTTAATGAGGACTGCTAAAACTTTAGATCTTCAGGCTTAAATCCTCATATGACTTTATAAATGCTGTCTCCTGGATGGTTATAAAAGATACAGTTAGTAAGAGGCATGCCTGACTAATGTCAGAAGATGTGAAGGTCTGCAGATTGGATGCGTTTGTTTTAAATAGCCTTTCACTTAGCAGTTAACAGTGTCAGAAAATCTGACAGATGTGAAGGCCAATATTTTGGATGTTTAATTTATTTACACTTTTGATTTGGTAGAACAGCAGCAAATCCTGTAAGATTTTTGCATAATATATTTGCCAGTTTCATGAAACAGTATTCATAAATTCCACTTGCCATCAAATTGAGTAGGTAATGTTTATGAATCTTCTTAGATAATGTAATGAATTTAATTAGTCATGTAGAAAGCACATCTGTCCTGCCTGATTTGCTGTGGTGAGGATACCATTGCCCATTAGATTGTCACAAGATGTATAATAAAATGTCAAAAGCAAAAAAAAACATATTTGTTGAGAGACTGCATTTCCTTTCCACCCTATGATCTCTAAATGTACAACCTCTGTGGGCACAACAGCTTGAAAAAAGGGACTAAATGTTATTTCTCTCTTCTTTGAGTTGGTGTGACCTTGGAAGTAGTGTACATAGAGATAGAGGGGTAGAGAGGGGCACACAAAATGCTTTACACTTTAATATACAGTGGTCAGATGGAATAGCAGGAACGTTAGCTATACAGGTTGTTGCATGGTAGGTGTAGACCCATTATGATATGCTTTTACTGATGTCCATCTGTTTTCATGCTGCAGTATTCCAGCTGTTGGGTTTTCGTCTCTTGCTACCTGAATGTCCGGCCAGTATTCAAAAGCTTCTAGCCACTGCTAGGTACGTAGTGCATCTGACGTTGGCCCAGGGAACTTCTCTGCTGCCAGTCGAACGTCAGCGTTCCTACCATTTTTGCTTGGGATCTTCTCTATAGATAAGTACCCCACTGGGGACGTTTTGTTTCCTTTTGTCACTGCATGCTTGTTAGGGTTACATGTCATCCAGGAAGGGAATGTGTGGTCATCAGCTTCCCCATAAGGATGCCCACGATATTTGCCTTTTCTGTCTAGGGCCATCCCATAGTCATCTTTCCTGAGCAATCTGTTAGGCCTTCGTTCTGAAAACTCTTCGTAGTCACCTACGTGTACTAAATATATATATTTAGAAAATCAGCATCTCAAATGCTTAGCCTTAGGGATGGAAGGACCATTGGGTCAGCCCATGGACCCACCAAAAAGAAGGCCAAGGTTTCCAGGCCCGAAGTTGCTGCTTCTCCCCCCCCCCCCCTCCATCCGACATCCCTCGTATGGCCGACGTTCGCCTGGAGGAGCATTCAGAGTCTGCTGATGTAGGTATAGTGGGTACCCCTCGGGATGCCGCAGAACTTCATGCAGAAGGCACATCTGGAGAGGGTTCACAGGTGTCACCTTGCAATGTCGAGGGGTAACCACTGGTTCCAACGGCTGCCCAGACAAGCCTTCCCTTTGCTACTCTAACTACTGAATCTAGGCCTTATTCAGACACTAGGCCTTTGTCAGGCCATACACCTCCTAGTCCTTTCTTGTAAAAGAAAGCCAAGTCCAAACATCTCTCCCCATCTCCTGAAAGCCAATTAGATTGGCAGGCCTTTTCACAGAGCCTCTTTAATGCTTTTATGGCTCTAAGACCTGTCATGCCTGGATCCCCACTGGCCAGGCCTCCTCCTATTAGTCCCAGCCTCAAGTTGAGGATGTCATCCTACGTGAAGCTGAGGATTCCTCATACTCCTCTTTTGAAAACTCCCTGTCTTATTCCTCCCAGATGCGCTCTCGTCTTGGTTATGCTTCCCCAGAGGATGAATCTGTTGAGGCTGGTTCACCATCTGAGGATCTCACTTTTGGATAAACAATTACCAAAATGAGGGAATTTTTTTTAAATGGGATTCTTCTGAGATGTCTGAGGTACAAAAATATATTATAAGCTCCTGCAGATGGAGACCCCTGCTCCTTCTACAATTTCTTCAGTATTACCAGCATTCATGGATGCCTTCAGTGCTGCCTCTCTTAACCCTGACTCAAAACCACCTGCTCCCAGGAGACATGACAGGTTCTGCAACGTCCCTGAAGGGGCTATATTTTTTATTAAATGCCCAGTAGCTGTCCCTGCCACTGTTTCAGTATCTGCAGATAAGCCATCCAGATTACTGCCATCTACTTCAGTCCTCCCCACTGACAATGGAGCACCTTGGTAAGAATGTTTATGCTTCATCTCCCTTGGCCTTCAGGGCAGTAAACTACCAAACACACACGTCCAAGTATGCCTTGGCACTTCTGTCCCAGGTCACCAAACTCTTGGCTGACCTCCCAGATTCTGCTTCCAAGGCACAAATTTCTAATCTCATTAGTCTCTCATCCCAGGTCACCAGGCACTCGATTCTTTGCAGCTGTGATTCTGAAGAAGTTTCTGCTAAATCAGCTGCTTCTGCCTCAGTCTTGAGACAATACTCTTGGTTAAGGCTTTCAGCCCTTACCCGATGATATTAGGGGAAAAATTAATGGATGCTGCCCTGGATAACTGTGCCCTTTTTGGTTCCAAAGCAGGTAAGATATTCAAGGCCCTTCAGCAAAAAAGGAAAGAGCTGCAAGACCTTAAACATCTCTTTGTCTCCCCCATTCCCAAATTTCATAGGAACTATCCATTAAAGACACAGTTCATTACAAAGCGTTCTGCCCTAGCTCCCCCTGCTAGAGGCAGAAAAGGTGCAAGGAAACAGCAGAGTCCCTCTAAGTCTACTCAAACTCCTGCCCAGAAAACTTCCTTTCAGGATAGGGCAGGTAGCCTGCCCCTTCATCTTCTCCCCAAATGCCATTCCCCTGGCCCTAAGGCTTTGGCAGTTCATCACCTTAGGCATATGTGTCCTATCCATTATAGAAAAGGGCTACTTCATGTCCTGGATCATTCCCTCTTCTCCCACAGGGATTCCCCAGCCACCCAAAGGGCAACGCCATCTTTTCCAGCTTGTCATAGACAACCTCCTTTCCTCAAAGAACCATACAACCAGTTCCTCCAGGGGAGCAAGGGAGGAGTTTTTATTCAAGACTTGCTCTGTTGCCCAGGAAGGATGGACCCTGAAGGCCTGTCCTGGACCTCTCCCACCTAAACTGTTTTTAAAGGTTCCCACCTTTTGTATGCTGACTCTTCAAACCCTTTTCCCTTTGCTGATTACTCAGGGGATTTCTAGCCACCTTGGACGTAAAGGATGCCTACCTCCACATACCTGTCAGGTCCAGCTACAGGAAATTCCTGTGGTTTGCTGTTGGTTCCTCACACTTTCAGGTCTTAGCCTTGCCCTTTGACTATCTACTGCACCAATGGTCCTCACCAAATGCCTGCCCCTGTAGTGGCCTTCTGCAGAGTCCAAGGGAACCAAATTTTCCCATACTAGGACAACCTCCTGATTCAGGCAGAATATCCCAAATTTCTACACAGCCAACTCCTCCAAGTCATCTCCCTACTTTAGGCTCTGGTATTAAACATAAACTTTCCCAAGTCCAATCTGAATCCTTCCAAGGATCAGGTTTTCCTGGGATGCAAAATAAGAACAGATGTCATGATGGCATTCCTCCTGCCCCAGAAAGTGGAAACTCTGACCCAATACCTGGTGACCGTCCTCAAAACCATTGCTTTAACAGCCAGACAATACCTCAGGTTGCTGGGTTACATGGCCTCCACTATTCCCATGCTTCCTGTGGCAAGCCTGCACATGAGGAAATTACAATGGTACCTAAAGTCCCTATGGACCCAACACTCACACTCATTGGACTTCATCATCCCCTTCCTCCCATGTCTGAGGAAGGAAATTCTGTGGTGGTTAAACCAAGTGATGCTCAACCTAGGACTTCCAATGCAGCACTTTCCCCCTGTCCAGGAGATGCACACAGATGCCTCAGATCTGGGCTGGGAGCTACCCTGGGCAGCCTGAAAATACAGGGTACCTGGTCCCACAATTTCAGGTGGGGGCACATCAACATCAGGGAAATGAGAGCAATCATATTTGCCTTGACAATCTTTCTTCATGCCCTAAAACAAGAGCCCTTGAAATTGTTCACAGACAATACTACAGTTCTTTGGTATGTGAACAGACAGGGGGGAACCAAACCTTATTTGCTGTGCAGACTTGCTCTCCAGGCATGGGATCTGGCAGTCCAACACGGAATCTCCCTCTGGGCAGGGCAGTCTGTATCCCTTCAGCTCAGAACATTGAGGCAGACACCTTGAGCAGGTCCATGTCACAATCCCACAAATGGATGCTTCACAGGGATGTGTATCTAGACTTTGTCCACAGGTGGGGCATGCCTCAACTAGATATGTTTGCCTCCCCTCTGAACAGGCAGCTGCCACTATTTTGCACCAGGCTACCTAGTCCATTAGCAAGGTCAAAAGATGCCTTCTCCATCTTATGAAAGATGATGTTTCTGTATGCATTCCCCCTTCCCACTAATTCAGAAGGTCCTGCTGAAGATCCAGCAGGACAGACCAAAAATCTTGCTGGTGACTCCCTTTTGGCCAAGACAGCATTGTTTCCCCCTCCTTCTGCAATTAGCCAGGGGCAATCGCCACAAGTTACCTCATAAAGTGGACCTTCTCACACAGGACAAGGGATCTCTAATCCATCCCCACTTGGAGTCTCTGAATCTGTGGGTGATAGAATTCTGATCTCTGTGAGGCACCTTTACACTGAGGATGTGCTTGCAATCCTGCAGGAGGCCAGGAAACCTAATACCAGGAGATCTTAGCTGTCTAAATGGAAGAGGTTCTCCATGTGGTGTCAGCAAAGACAGCTAGACCTATTAAAAGCAGAGGTCTCACTAGTGCTGTACTTTCTGTGTGAGTTACTCCATGCAGGGTTGGCATATTCTTCTAAGGCACACCTTGCTGCTGTTTCAGCCTGTCTGCCTCTTGATCCTCCTCTAGCCTCCCATCTTCCTCCCAAGTTATTCATTAAGGGAGTAGTACACCTCAGACCCCCTAGGAGGCAGATCCCTCCTCCTTGGGATCTGAAGTACGTTCTAGAAAAATTCACTGTTGCCCCATTTGAACCAGCCTCCAAGGCTTCTCTGAAACATTGCACCTGAAAAACTGTACTCATGGTGGCGATCACATCAGCCAGGAGAGTGTCAGAACTCTAGGCCCTCCTGGTAACTCCTCCCTTCCTCGTCTTCCATAAGCATAGGGTTACCCTGAGGACCAAACCCTTCCTTTATGCCCAGGGTGGTCAATGATTTATCCCTAAATCAGGTTATTCACCTGCCCACATTTTTTCCTTATCCCCAAAATGACAGTGAGAGAGTCTTATATTCACTTGATGTTCACAGACAGCTAAGATTTTTATCTTAACAAGACTAAGGCCTTTAGGCAATAAGACCAGCTCTTTGTTTCCTTCCACCCTAGATGTCTCCTTCCAGCCTAGAGCCCTGGGAAAGGCAGTGACAAAGCAGACAATTCCTGTTTGGATCTCCACAGCTATATCCTTTTGCTACACATTCCATGGGAAGCCACTCAAATCCAAAATTATGGCCCATTCCACCAGAGCCATGGCTTCATCTGGGGCATTCTTCAAAGGATTGGACACTGCTTCCATCCTTGAGGCAGCTACCTGGTCATCTGTACGCACCTTCATTAAACACTACAAGTTAGATCATGTTTCCAGATCCAGAGTGAGGTTTGCAAGAGCAATACTTCATGGCTTTATGGAGAGTAGCTCCATACCAGCTCCCTTGTCTTCTGTGTGAGCTATGGCACTCACCCAGCAGTTGGAATACTGCAACATGAGAATAGAAGGACATAGAATAGTTGTGTAAAATCTTAGCCATAACCGTAGATGTCCTTCTCTTCCATGTTGCGGTATTCATTGCCTCCCACCTTACCCCCTTCTCTCCATCGAACTGTCCTTTCCTGGGTGGCATAGAATGTATACTGTTTCCTGAGTCTGGGATCCAACTGGGGAATTCATTTCTGAGGAAAGGTACATGCAGACATCACTTTTATGCCCCATGTTCCCTGGGCCAATGTCAGATGTCCTACATACCTAGCAGTGACTAGAAGGTCTTGTATATTGGCCGGACATTCAGGTAGCAGGAGAGGAAAGCCCAACAGTTGGAATACTGCAACATGGAAGAGAAAGACATCTTTGGTTATGGTAAGATTTTACACAACTATTCTTTTCCCCTCCCAAAAGGTGACAGTACAAATGTGTGTAAATATATATGCTGTAACAGTAGACCTTCAAGGAGAGGTCAACTGTAAAAAATATATCCCCTGCCACCCTCCCTTTGTAGGTGAATTTTTCTAGTTATGCATTTATTTTCATTTTCAGGAAGCTTCTGTTAACTTTTTTCTGTCACTGCTTTAGGGGAAAATATGGTTAACGTTTTCTTCTGTTTTGTTTGTTAAGATGTATCTCATTTTACTTGTTGACAAGTCACACTATTAGGAAAGTTACTTAAAACAACTAATACTCTTTCTAGATTTATTCTACTTTTGTAATGTTTAACTAGCAGTCCTGTTATTTCCATTATGGTTGTTTTATACATATATGTTTTATTGTTGCTGAGGAAGTCAGACTGTTGGAAAAAGTAATTTACAGCAGTTTTCAGGCTGCCTATGATGAAAACCCAATCCAGGTTTATTATTCTTCTGTAGTGCACAGCTGACTGTTCTATTACTTCTTTATGGCTGTTGGTATGCAACAATTATTAAATGTTTTTTTTAAACACTTTTTAATATTTCACTTACACAGTGACATTAAGTAGTACACACACAGTTTTCGCCCACAAATTGACATGAAAAGCTAACCTTTTAATAAGAAATGAATGTAGTATAACCAATTTTATTGCATCTTCCCCCTTCTCTTAGTATATGTGTATCTAGATATTTTCCCTAACCATACAATAAATGGTTGAATTTCTGTCTTTACTTTCTATATAGACTATCCCCTTTCCACTATCCCTTATGAGACCAGATGAACATAAGAATTATCATACTCTACTTGACGATGTAGTGACTTCTAGTGTGTGTATATATATATATATATATATATATATATATATATATATATTTATATATATATATATATATATATATATATATATATATATATATATATATATACATACATATATATATATACATATATATATATATATATATATATATATATATATATATATATATATATACATACATACATACATATATATATATATATATATATATATATATATATATATGTATAATTTTCTCGAAACAACATTGTCTGTTTTCTTTAGATATGTATTTGTATTGTTTATTTGTGTTTTTGAGTTATTGTATTGTTGTTATTATTTGGAAAAAAAGATAATAGAAATAGAGATTTTGGGGGGGGAAAGTACACACAGTTACAAAAAAGCAAGTAGGCCATTAAACAGATTTTTCCTTTTCATGCATTATACATGTATGGTTTATTTCCTAACAATTATTCAGTTTAATGTTACCTAGATTGTTCAAGTCCTGCCTTCAGTGAAATTTTATTCCTCCTGAACATTGTTCTGCATATATTTTTCCCACAGATTCCATTTATTTCTATGTAATTTGCTCCTTCCTTTTCTAAAAATCCCACCCCCATTTCTTTTATCTCATCTACAATGTTCAGTAATTCTGGTTTAGTTTTTTTATATTAATTTTCTAGTAATAACTATTTGGCAAGCCAAAAGCATTAAACTTCATATGTCCTTACTATGTCTAGGCAATTCAGTTTATGTATCCCAACTTAAAAGAATATTGTCTTTAGTAACAACACTGCTGCCTCAACATTTCTGACAGAGTATCTTGTACAGAATTTTTAAAATTAAGTACTTGTTATATTCGGTTTACTATTATAATTCCGACACTTATGTTGTCGACACCACTACAGCGAACAGCAAGGGTCGAATGGAGACAATGTCAAACCCGACATTGTCGAAGCACAAATCTCACCTTTGTCTCGACCCATGTTAAAACCCGTTTGGAGGTCGAATTCGAGATGTACTTTTGGCAATGTCGGAATTCAATATTGTCACTTTCACGCTTAGGAATCTGAGATACTGGCTTTCGACAGAATGCACTTCAGAGTTATAATAGTAAACCATATTTTCTCCAAAAACATGTTCCCAGTTACCTTTGTCTTTCCTATTACACCTCCAACACTTGCTGTCAGCATGAGGAAAAATTCACTGAAGTCTCCCCCCATGAACTACCTACTAGCATACCCACTACCACCACCAACTATTAACAGGGAGCAGGTCCTGGTGGCACTCACTAATGCTAAACACACAGCCTCAGTGGGCCCCAGCAGCATCACAGGATGCCTCATAAATAGCTTGAAACATGATCTACCAGGACCACTTAAATCGCTTTTCAATTATAGCCTCAAAACAGGTTTTGTACCACAAGAGTGGAGGACTGCATCAGTTCTCCCACTTCACAAGGGTGGACCATCAACCAACCTTGGAAACTGCAGACCTGTTAGTTTGAGTAGTCTAATATGCAAACCCATGGAGCTAATTTGTATGGAAATGCCCAAAAAGACATAGGCAAGCTTCACAAACTGAACCCAACCCAGTTTAGCTTTGTCAAGGGAAGATCATGCCTATTAAACCTAGTGAATTTTTTTGAGTAGGTCACCAAAGCAGTGGTTGAGGGGAACTGTGCATACTGCCTATGTGGACCTTGCTGAGGTGTTCGATACATTATCCCACTCAGGTATAGTTGACAAACTCTCCGAGCTGGGCATAAACCTGTACATAACTCACTGGATTGCTAGTTGGCTCACAGACAAGTCTCAAAATCAAAATGATACCACCATCACTAAGAGACAAATCACCAGCAGGGTACCTCATGGCTCCTTGTTGGAACCACACCTATTTGGCACCTACTTCTCAGAGGAAAAGCTAATGTCAGGGGCCTTTAGCTGACAGGTTCGCAGATGACTGCAAATTGGGAGCAGTTGTAGATACCCCACATGACACAAATATCTTACATGACAGTCTAACACAGACAAATTACTGGTGCCAGCATCACGGAATAAAACTCAGTGCCAAAAAATGCATTATAATGCCTGTTGGTAAAACTGATACCCAGGCTAATACTCCATTGATAAGACACCCCCTAAGAGTTGATGCAGTTGTCAAGTTTCTTGGAACATATGTAGACATTTATCTGGCCTTTGACCAACATATGGCCAGGATAGCAAGAAAATCATTCTATGCAACCCACCTTATAAGTAAGGGCATGGCATCCAGGTCCAAGGAAGTCATAGCACCACTTTATTCGGCCCTTATCAGACCCATCATTGAGTATAATGACATATGCAACAGTTAGAATGCCTACACAGGTTCCTTACCAGTAGAATTCAGTATATAAGCACATTGTCCTTTATGAATTGCTTTAAAGCCCTCTCTCTATACTTTGTCTCCTACAAGTTACTAATAGGCGATCTATGTCTGGCATACAAGGCATCCTTGGGTCTAGCTCTGATTGACCCTTTGCACATCTGCAAAGCAGACATCATCAGAGCCACTAGATCCAAGGATATAAGTCTTGCTTGTGACATAAATAAGACAGGTTGGTGAGACAGATGTGTATCTCAGAGGATCCCCATGCTGTGGAATATGCACCTCATCCATGTGAAGCACAGTCCATCCCTAACACTATTTAAGTGTAAGCCTGAGCAATAGATGGAAAATCAAGAATTCACCCTGGGTCTGGCCCTATGTCTCTCATAGGGAGAGGTAGACAGTAATGCCCAATCTAATGTACCCCCCCATAACCTCTAGAAACTTCCTAACATACCCCCTCCTAATAAACATGCATGATACAGAGGGACATAAATGAGTTGGATTGCACGGCTAGGCTTATAAAGGCCCTGGTGGTCGTTAGCCTAGTATATACCTGTGAAACTGTAAATATACCTATGCAAGCACTTCCATGCAAAAATGTTAAACCTTCTTTGTTGCTTACTTGAGAGCCGTACAAATGTCCTTCCATTGTTCCTTTGTATGTTTGCCTTTTTATTTTCCAGTCTTTTCTAACCTCTTCTGATTAATTCTTCTAGCTGTCATGCATTATTTTATATGTTTTTCTAACATAGTATTTCAGAACACTAGCCCAACAGGAGGTGGTGTCAGCCATAGAAATTCTGAAAGTTCTGGCTTACATGGCTTCCTGCAGTCTTATGGTCCCCTAGCAAAGTTTTGCATGAAGAAGATACAGTGGTTCCTGGAGAATGGTGTCAGCACAAACATCCTCTAAACTTCTAGATAATGCTGAAAGGAGAATCATTATGGCGGGTAGAAGCTTACCTCCAGTGCCAGTTAGGGAATCAAATGATGATCTGAAATGCCTCAGACCAAGCTTAGGATGCACATTCAGGCTGTCTTCAGATGCAAGGTAAGTGGGTAAAACCCTTCCTTCAAAATCACATCAACCTGAAGGGAATGATGGCAGTTTACAGAGGCATGTTGGCATTCAAACAAAAGTGAAAACCAAGCACCCTGTTAGTAAAGGTTAAATTATATAGGTCTACTTCATTTCACTGAAAGCTCATTTCACTGAAAACTCATTCGACCGAAACTCATTTAGTTGAAAGTTTTATATATATATATATATATATATATATATATATATATATATATATATATATATATATGGCCTTTTCCCCACTGTAGTGCGATCCTGGAGTTAGTGTATAAAGTAAGAGGGTGTAGTGGGCGTAGCCCTCCACAGTTTGGTTATATATTGTCTTCTGGAAAGAGTTGTTCATTGGACTTGTAAGTATCGATATCTATGTTTTTAACCATTTGAAATAGGTGGGGGGCTATGCCCCCCCCCCCAGTGTGTGTGGGGGGGTGTGCCCCCCACACCACCCCTTACTTTATATACTAACTCCTGGATCGCAGTACAGTGGGGAAATGCTATATATAACTTTCAACGAAATGAGTTTCAGTTAAATGAGTTTTCAGTGAAATGAGCTTTCAGTGAATTGTGTGCAGGCAACTGAGTTTCAGTGAAATGAGCTTTCAGTGAAATGAAGTAGACCCAAATTATAATAGTGATGTGATACATAAACAGATAAGGAGGTACACACCTGGCATGCAGCTCTGGGAGATGGCACAAGGGATGGGGTTGTACCTAATAGCAGGTATGTCCCAGGAGAATGCAACAACCTTGCAAACCATCTCTGAGCCCCACTAATAGATGCTAAAAGAGAACGTCTTCAAGAATGTCACAGAAAAATGAGATATGCCAGAAGTAAAGCCTTTTGCCACCAAGGAAAACAGGTAGTTAAAGTATTGTTCAAGAACATGAGACACCCCAGACAACAAGGCCTGGTAGACTGACACTTTCTCCTTCCCAGGGGCAAGTCTGTTTCTGTACACTTTTCCTCCCATACCTCTCATCTGCAGGTTTTTGTAAAGATCAGAGAGAGGAAGAGCTGTGGGTGATCCTAATTGCACTCTTCTGGCCAAGGCAGCATGAGTTCCCTCTGTTGCACAACTTGAGCAAACGAACCATATTTTTTACTGCATGAGGTGGATCTCTTGACCCAGAATAAAAGGAATCACCATCCACTCTAACTTGAGCATGCTAAAGCTGGTAGCCTGATGTACATGATCCTTTTTCCGCATGGCTAGCTATTAGGCAAAGACATCCTTCTTGTACTGAAAGAGGCCATAAGACCTAGTACCAGGGAAGTCATACCTTTCTTAATCAAAAATATTCATTGTATGGTCCCAGAATATGGGCCAACAACCTCTGCTAGCTGATGTCCCCTTCATTTTGGTCTACTTGGTGGTGGTTTTCATCAAAGATCTCTCTACTGTATACGAATTCATGCCTCTGCTGTCTCTGTTCAGCTGCCCCCATTTGTTTTCTCAATTTATGCTGAAACAGTTTCACAAAGTCTTCATGCACCTAAGGCCACACAGTAGGGCCCATGTAGCTTCCTAGGACCTCAGTTTTGTCTTTGAGCCTGCCACTGTCACAAACATCAAATTCTTATCCTGATAAATGCCCTTCCTAGTAGCCATTACCTTAGCTAGGAGAATCTCTGAGTTGTAGGCACTAATGTGTAGAGAACCCTTCAAACCCCACCTTCATGCCCAAGATGGCACAGAACAAAGCTTTTTCTGTGTCAAGCAATCTAATCTTCTGCCTTTTTCCCAGGACCACAAAATAGAGGGAGAAAACCTTACACTCAGTGGTTGCGCACAGACAGCTATGATTTTACTTGAGTAAGATAAACATTTTTAGAAAGTTTAATCAACTCTGTTTGACCTTTGCTGCCAACAAATTGGACAAACCATTAAGTAAACAAACTCACTGAGTGGATGTCTAACTATATGTCCTTTTGTCATAAGCATCATAACAAAAAGGAACCTAAACACATTAGAATTCATTTGACTAGGGTCACAGCTACTAGTGCTGCAGTGCTGCATTTATCACACTTTTTCTAAGAACTAAAACGTCTCCTCTACCTCTACAACCAGAGCTGGGTTCACTTATGCAGTCCTGCATGGGTTCCTATCCTCTGCTTGATATCTTTTCACCAGCCACCCTTCTTATAGCTTTGGAAATCCTCCCAAGAAATTAGTACTGTAACAGTGAAATATGATGAACACAATACAGTACAGTTATTTCTGCTTACCACAACTGTGAATGTTTCATTGTCTTTGTTGTTGTAGTGTATTTCCCCTCTTCCATAGCTCTGGATCGGGGTCGGCTTCATATATACTTCTCCTTAAGGTCCTCTTCCCATTTAGCTACCCCCTTCAGATCTCTTTTACCCCAACCCTGCTAAGGACATTATGAGTGGGGTTGTGCTCCTGGACTAGGCTTAGGAAATTAGGACTCCAATTCTGTAGGGGCAAGAAAGAGCTAAGAAAATGGTGCTAGTCAATGACCATTATACCTCGATATCCTGACATAAGAGGGTAGGATGTCCACCAGACCAGGAGAAGGAGAACAGATCTTTGGTATTCAGGTTGGCAAAGGGCTTCCACAGTAGGAAATCCCAAGTAGTTATTACTGCAGCAATGGAGATACTCTTTAACATCTGTGTTTTTAGTAAGTAGACACAACTGCACTTTCAGTGTGGGAAACATTGCATCAAAGGAGTGATGATGCCCTGTCTCTGTGGTGTAAAAGAATGAAATCTTGACTATGTTCCAGGTGACCAAAGTTTGATTAGAGGTTAGGTCCTGGAATAGTTGGGGGGGATGGATGGTAGAAGTGAACTGCCACTGTTAGCTTACCTGTCATAGAGGGGGTGTGTGATATAGCCCACTACACTGATACCCCCAACAAGATTATTAGGGTACCTGTTATTTAATCGACCGTCCTAAATGTCGAGTATTGGAAGATCGAATGGGGAAGTTCGAAATGTCAAAGCCGCGGAAATTCAAATTCTTTGGTTGGCTGTTTCCGTGGCTTCGACATTTTCTGTACTGTGGTGCAAAAGTTACGGATCGGGTTAAGGTAAGTGTGTGAGTGAGACGGACGTTGGGGTTAGAGTACGGGTAAGGTAAGTGTGCAAAAGTGACAGACTTTAGGGTTAGGGTGCGGAAAAGGTAAGTGTGCGATAGTGACGGACTTTAGGGTTAGGGCGCAGGTAAGATAAATGTGCGATAGTGACGGACTTTAGGGTTAGGGCGTGGGTAAGGTAAGTGTGCGATAGTGACGGACTTTAGGGCTAGGTCACGGGTAAGGTAAGTGTGCGATAGTGACAGACTATAGGGTTAGGGTGCGGGTAAGGTAAGTGTGCGATAGTGATGGACCTTAGGGTTAGTGCTTGGGTTAAGGTTAGTGCATAGATAGTTGTGTATGTAAGGTGTAGTGTAGGTTTATTAGGTTTTTGGTGTGCTTGTGTTGTGTGTGTGTTTTTTGGAAAACATTCGCTGTTCTGAGGTTTCATTGTTGTCATATTTTGAACTTCCAAATTCGAACATATGGTATTCGAAATTTTGGAAGTTTGAATGCTAAGTTGTCTTATCTCACCTTCATTCTTGCTGGTTGGGTTCGGAGCTGATCCTCGGCTCTGACATGGCCATCTTCAAAAGCTCGAGAGCTGCTTACTGGCTCGAGGTCCCCCTATATCCCATGATGCCTGGTCGCTAGATACCCAGATCTCGTTTGCCGCTTCTGCTGTGAGGTTGCTTTTACTGGCTCAGGTCATATTTTTCAGTTTTATTGTTACTATATAAAAAAATTTTATGTTGTAGTTGGTGTTTAGAATAGTTATAGTAGTTGTAGTTATCTATTGGTAATTTAGTCTCCTTCCCTTGAAAACTAATTTTCTTGTTAGAGAGTTTTCCCCTTCCCTGTTTCTTTTCTTAAAGGTAGCCATTTTTAGTTAGAGGCTAATCCTTGTTCTCAATTTTTATGTAGTAGTTTCTTTATTAGAAATTATTGTAGATTAGTAGGTCTATTTACCTTTTCTTGGATAATAGAGTGTGTGTGCTGTTAGGGTGTGGTAACTTGTGAGTGTGTGTGTTTTATTAGTTACCTACTTGGCTTCTGTTACTTTTTCTCTGTAATTGATATTTCCTTTTACAGGAATGTCTAAAGATACGAAAGTATCTGGATTCAAGAAGTGTGACTCATGCTGTCAGAAGATGTCACTGACAAATGGTCACACATCTTGTGTCTACTGTTTGGGCACCCTACACCTGCAAGACTCTTGTTCGGTGTGTCATGCCTTTAGTCCAAGAGTCCTGCAGGAGCGTAGGAATAAGCTAATCCTTAGGGGTTTGCTCAAACCTGAAGGGTCAACGGCTAAGGCCCAGCCAGTGAGACCCTCTAAGCCAACGAAGCCGCTGGCTCCCAGTTCGGAGCCATCGTCGGGTGTGGCGTCTGCTTCAACTTCGGTTCTGGTTGGAACTGAAGTACCTATCTCCCAGTCGGCCCCGACTCTGGTGTCAGAACCGTCAGGGAGCCGAAAACGCTCTAGATCTCCATCCCTAGAGTCGATACACTCAGCTCCGGAGTCGCCTCTGTTACATTCGGAGCGAAGTCACCGATCCCACTCTTCTCGGTCTTCTAGACTATCTGACCATGATTTGGAGAGAGTGGTGAGCAAGCTTCTAAAATTGCAGGCCTTGGCTAAAATGTTATCCAGCCCCCCTCATCAGGGTTCAGCTCCACCTGTCTCTGCAGTAGTTCCTCCTTCGACTCATCCCTTGAGTTCGGAGCCGGAGCTTGCTGGGGCTTGGATCGTGGAACCTTCGGCGCCGGTACCTACACTTTCGGTCCCATCGTTGGCTCCGATCTCCTCCATGGTACCGTCCTTGGAGGAACTGGGTGCCGGCACTCCCTCATGGGCTCCGAGGGGGTGAGTGGCATTGGACCTTTGTCCGACCCCGTTCTCCCTCTCGAGCTTTGGCACAGGTGAGTTCGGCTCCTACATTGGCTTCGGAGCTGTCTCTCTTGGTGCTGAGAATGATTCCGGTCTCTTCAGAGCCAGAGCCTTCTCCGCTATCGGGAAGGGGCGCCTTCGAGGTCATGAGGAGTGTGCTGGCATCTGAGTCAGCCCCACGATCAGCCTCATTGGCTCCTCCCCCCATGTTGCCTGCTTCTGCCCCTCCTCCAGACCCCAAGCGTGGGGAACAAGCGCTCCAGGGCACCCCATTGGGTGTATCTTCCTCTTCCGAGGCCTCCCCTGATCATTCAGAGGAGCCCCCTCGAAAGAGGAAACGCAAGAGGAAGCATGTTGACTCCCCTGAGTCTGTCACTTCAGATACCAAATTAGAGGATTCAGAAGGGTCCCCGAGATCTCCCTCTGAGGACGTCTCTTTCTCAGACATCCTTGAGATACTTAGGCAGAGGGGGAACTGGACTACCCTTAACCCTTCCGAGGATGAGTCGCTATTCCTGGACGCGTTTGGTTCCCGATCCTCCACCTCCTGGGTGTCTCCGGCTTTCGATCCACTGATGTCTGTGGTGGTCAGCCCCAGACACGGTGGAACCAACCCCCTGAAGACCCACAAAATTTATTACTGCACCACAGGACAAGCAATTTCTGATGAAGGGTGTTCCCGTTGATGCCATGGTGGTAGCAGGCGGCCACAAAAAAGGAGTTGGCTGAAACTTCTGCGTCTGTCCATCCCCCTAATAAGGAACCTAGGACAATGGACAGATATGGGAAGTGGATGTTTTCCTCAGCGACCTTCTCCATGAGGTCGCTGAACTACTTGTGCCAGTTTACCCGCCTTCAAAGGGATCTCCTTAATGAGCTAGGAGATACCCTTCAAGATCCATCAGCTGCGGGGGCCCAGGCTAAGGTTGCCTCCCAACTGGCGACTCTTAATTTGGTAGTAAACTCCTCCATGCGGCTCATCTCTTATGCAGCCGATGGTGCGAGTAGGGCCGCAGGCACAGGCATGGCCTTGAGGCGGCATGCTTGGATGCGGTTATGTAACTTTGCGGAACCCTTCAGGGCGTCTTTCACCAACACCCCCTTTGATGGTTCTGCTCTTTTTGGACCACAGGTGAAGGATACCCTTACCAGGTGTGAGCAGGAAGGCAAGACTCTCTCTGCTGTGGGAGTCTGTTTTTCCACTCCTTCAAGACCGTATCCCAAGGGTCAGAAGAGTAGGAAGATGTGGTTACAGAAACCCCAGGGAGCAGTGCCTGACACACGTGCAGAGTTCCCCTCCAGGGGCAGAGGAGGGAACAACAATAGATGCCGCCCTCGGGACAGAGAGGGGTCCGCAAAATCAGGGCCAAAGAGAATCTTTCTCTGACAAGCCCTTCCAGCATCCCTGAGGTGCTGCCCGGCTGTCCATCTTTGTGGGCAGTCTGGGGAAGATTATCGCTGTACTCAAAAGTCTGGCAAAGTATAACACAAGACAAATGGGTACTGTCTATCATATCCGAAGGCTACAAAATCCCCTTCTTTCACACTCCCTATATTCCCAACAAATCCCTTCCAGATGTTCCATCCAATCTAAGGGATCAAGCAGTTCAAGAAATATCAAAACTGCTAAGAGAAAGAGCCATCCAGCCTATCCCAGCAGACCAGCAAGGATCCGGAATTTACTCAAGGTTCTTTTTGGTACCAAAAAAGACAGGGGACTGGAGACCCATCCTGGATCTCAGCAGACTAAACAGGTCTGTTCAAAGAATGAAGTTCCGGATGGTCACGCTACAGTCCATTTTACCCTTCCTGGGTCAGGGCAATTGGATGTGCTCCATAGATCTTCAGGATGCATACTACCATATCAAAATGCACAGACGCTCCAGAAGATTCCTCCGCTTCCAGCTGGGAGCCAGTCATTATCATTTCAGAGCTCTGCCCTTTGGTCTCACCACAGCCCCCAGGGTGTTCACCAAATGTTTGGCAGTAGTTACCGTTCACCTGAGACGGCAAGGATTCCAGGTGTTTCCATATCTAGATGACTGGCTCCTTACTGCTACCACCAGACATCACCTGCTCTGAGCCAGAGACTACACCATCCAAACTTGCTCCAAACTAGGTATCACAATAAATTTCGAAAAGTCTGCATTGTCGCCTTGTCAATCTGTTACCTTTATAGGTGCAAACTTAAATACAAAGGATATGTCAGCGAGACTGCCATTAGACAGAGTGTTAGACATTCGCTCTACATGTGCAGGTCTTATTAGGATGCAAAATAATTCAGGCCAGATTCGTCCTAAAAACCTTGGGTCTCATGGCAGCGGCTATCATACTAGTTCCCCTTGCTCGTTTTCATATGAGGATTCTTCAGTGGATGCTGTTCACCCAATGGTCTTTCCAGCAACTTCCAGTGTCTCACAAGATAATGATCACACAGACATGTAAAAAACAACTTGCTTGGTGGATGGTTTCCCCATCAGTACCCCAGGGCAAACCTTTTGCTCTTCCTCCTCCAGTGGCTACAGTGACCACAGATGCCTCCCTGATCGGGTGGGGAGGGGGGGCATTTTCAGGGCAGAACAGTCCAAGGCACCTGGCAGCCTCACGAGTACCATCTGCATATCAATGTCTTGGAGATGAGGGCCGTGCTTTTGCAAGCTCTTCACAACTCTCTTCCCACCGGGACCATTGCAATTTCAAACTTTCATACAGGCCTATCAGATACTAGTATTATGTCCCATAAGCTTTGTCTCAAAGGGACTACTTTAATCAGGCCCCCACTGAGAGATCCCCCGCCTCCATGGGATCTAAATTTGATTTTAGCTTCCCTGATATTGCCCCCCTTTGAACCTGCAGCTTCTTGTTCTTTGAAGTTTCTTTCTTGGAAGACCCTTCTTCTGGTTGCAATTACTTCAGCTAGAAGAGTTTCTGAACTTCAAGCTCTTTGTGTTTGCCCTGCTTATCTAGTTTTCCACAAGGACAGAGTTTCTCTCAGGACTAGTCCTTCCTTCCTTCCAAAGGTTTCTTCTGAGAATAATTTGAATCAGTCTGTTGATCTCCCTGTGTTTTTTCCAAATTATTCCAACAAGGCAGAGTACAAGTTGCATCAGTTGGATGTTCATAGACAGTTACGGTTTTACTTGCATAGAACTAAGCAAATCAGAAAATCAGACCAGCTGTTCCTGTCCTATGCTGAGGGAAAACAAGGTCTACCAGTGTCGAAAGTAACTTTATCTAGGTGGTTGACATTTATTATTACATTGATATATCGGCTAAGGAACAAAGAGCTTCCTGCTAAACCAAAAGGTCACTCCACTAGAGCTCTAGCTACTTCAGTGGCTTTTCAAGCAAGATTGCCAATGGAAACTATTTGTGCGGCAGCTACATGGGCCAATCCTCATACCTTCATTTCACATTATAAGCTGGACGTGGCCTCCAGGAGCAGAGCTGATTTTGGTTCCACTGTTCTGAAGAGTCTGTTGTGATGAGCCACCCAGGATTGAGGTGCCAGGGACGCTGTCCCAACCAGCAAGAATGAAGGCGAGATAGACAACTTAACATTAAGAAGTTATGTACCTACCATAACGTTCCATGTTAGTTGTCTTCTTCTTGCCTTCTTTCTTGCGTCCCACCCTCCATCCCCCTATCCTAGTAGACCGAGAAGAGTTCCTTATGTTTTCTCTCACTGGCTGAGTCTTCTCTGGCTATTCCTTCTGACTAGTAGTTTATCCAGTAGGATTTATGCATTCTAGGATAGGATTTCTGTATTTTTATGTCTGCAATTAGACTTAACAAACGAGATCTGGGTATCTAGCGCCAGGCATCATGGGATATAGGGGGGCCTCAAGCCAGTAAGCAGCTCTCGAGCTTTTGAAGATGGCCGAGTCGGAGCCGAGGATCGGCTCCGAACCCATCCAGCAAGAAAGAAGGCGAGAAGAAGACAACTAACATGGAACATTATGGTAGGTACCTAACTTCTTATTATATGACATAGACCCGATTATTAGGGCATTACAGAAGCAGCTGTTGGTCTTGTGTGGCTACATCTTGCACTTTTGCCAGGGAGAATTGTACATGTATGGAAGCATCTTTACATGCCCTAGGGCAGGTCCTGCCATTATATCCCCTTCAGAAACAGCTTCTTTCAAGAACCTCACTGCTTCATTACCCCATTCCATCAGGCAAAGAAAAGATATTTGCTGATCTTCCTTCCTCAGAAACTAAGACATCTTTAAATTACTTAATCTCTTCATTCTCTTACATGACTAAGCATTCTGTTAAATGTCTGTATGACTTCTGATACTGTTTCTAAGGCTGCTGCCACTTGGTCATTTATGAGATTTGCTTGGCAGAACTTCTTAATGCATCTCTGAATAATGAAGTGTTGTTTGGGTCTTCCTCTGATGAGGCTGTCAAGAAGTTTGATTAAAGGGGATAGCGAATCCAGTGGCTTTTCTCTGATTTTTTTCAGTCCTGCTATTCTCAAATATAATAGAAACTTGTCTTGTAACCCATGGCCATTTTATAGTAAACAATCACAACAAAAGACAGATAAACAGACTTTTTAAAAACAGTGGCAGTGAGGTTCCAAATAGAAAGTATGGTCTTCCTTACCACAGGGACTATCCAAAAAAGCAGGTTGACTAATGCCCATCAGTCACCCTCCCTTCCCCACCCTGGCAGTCCTGTAAGTCTTTTAAAGTCTTCAGCTCCTCTTCCCCTTTGACAATCAGATTACATTAGGCACATGGGGACAAAGAATCTCACAGAAAGGATATAGCTGGCACTGGGCTGTCTGCTCCCATTTCAAGGGATTCTTTCCCATCCAGTCAGTCCAACTTCCCTGTTTCTTCATGTTCTGCATCAAATGCTGTCTCAGAGAGTAGTAGAGCCATTTCCATCAGATCAAATAACAAAAAGGTTTTTATTTAAGGATTTTTGTAGTGCTAAAGAAAGAAAGAAGGAAGATGAAGACTTGTATTGGACCTCTCATTTCTAAACCTTTCCACCAGGATTTCAAAATTCAAAATAAATGCCATCTCTACAGTGTCAGTTTCCTGTAATCCTCCTTTCAGTTTCCTTTAAATGCGCAGGAAATAACTTGCATGCATTCAAATACTTGTTGCTTTCTTGTTAGCTCTTTAAATGGCCCACTGACTGACTTTAAACATCGTCCAGAAAAATCATCCCTCATTCTGTCTTACAGGATAGTGCTTCTAGATTGTCACACATATATTTCCCAGATGATGGCTTAATTTCCCCGATCAAAGTGGACTTTTAAAGACCATAGTTCCCAGTATTTTCTAGCAAGTCTCACTTGTTAGCCAGTGATTATCTCAGGAGGGTAAGCTTTATGATCTCAATTTTCATGATTCCTCTAGCCAGAATACATATGAGAAACATTCAGTGGTTCCTCAAATCAGTCTGGACCCACCAGCACCCCCTCTCCTTTCAAATTCCAGTGCTTTGTTTTGTTGAGTGAAATTCACTAGTAGTTGCCACAGTTATCCCTTGATCTGGGTCTGCCTCAGCCCCTACTCAGTCTGTAACTACAGATGCATCCGATTTTGAATGGGGAATTGTGTCCAAAAGAGGTGAACATGAAAGGTGTGTGGAGCAATCAGGACAAAAAGCAGCCCATAAACATCAAAGCAATGATGGCATTTAATACATGCTCACAAAGCACTAATCAATCTCTGGAGTCCATATTCTCTGTTAGTCATTGCAGACAATACCACAGTTATTTGGTACATAAACCAGTTGAGGGAGGGAGCATATGTTATCCCCTTTGCAGATTAGCAGGGATAGTCTAAAACTGGCCATACAACTCATTTTATTCCTACAGGATACCTACATTCCATTAGAGCAGAATTTTGTGGCAGACAAATAGAGTAAGACTATGATACCCACACCACAAATTAAAATTACATCTTGGGGTCTTTCAGGATATAATTCACCTTTGGAGAGCTCCTCATGTAAATCTGTTTGCCTCCATTCACAACAGACAGTTAAAGAAGTTCTGCTCCATAACTCCTTGCAGAAAGTTCTGTAAGACAGATGTATTTTCATTCTCATGGCCGGCAATATTCCTGAATGCTTTTCCACCCTTTCATGCAATATCCAGAATTGCTTAAAATCTGAAAGGACTCTCCCAAAATAGTACTGGTAGCTCTGTTTTGACCAAAGCAGCAATGGTTCTCCCTTCTTTTGAAAATGACCAAGGGCAATTACTTCAAGCTTCCTCAAGGGATGGACTCACACAAGACAAGGGATGTCTGATGCACCTCAGTCTTACAAGTTCTTCAGCAGCCTGGATGACAGAATTTTCATAGCTTTTAGGGAAGTTTTGTCTGAGGCATGCAGTAGGTATTAAAAGAGGCTAAGAAACCTGCCACTAGAAAATCATATATGGCTGAGCAGAAGATATTTTGTGGTTGGTGCCATACTGTGAACCAAGATTATTCTAAAGCTTAAATTCCTTTGGTTCTTGAATATTTGTTTAGGTTATTTTCTTTTGGCTTTTCTTACTCTTCCATTAAGATTCATCTTTCAGCTGTTTCTGTGTGTCTGTCTGTCGATCCCCCATTTCTTCTTTGTCTCAAGTGAAACAGTTTCCTAGAAAGCAGGTGGCTCTTCATTAGATCTTAAATTTGTATTGGATAAATTTACAAATTCTTTTTGAACCGGCTTGTGATACTTAAGTGGAAAACAGTGTTAGTCATTGGTCTGACTTCTGAAAGAAGAGTGTCTTGAGTTGGAAGCTCTTATGGTAACTCAGCCATAGTTTATCTTTCATAAAGATAAGACCTTTTTTGAGAACCAACCTTTCTTTTGCACCTAAAGTGGTTTCATGGCGTACATTGAATTAGTCTACATATTCCCTGTTTTATTTCCAGAACCAAAAAAACAAAGCAGATATAATCTTGCATAATATGGATGCCCACAGGCAACTCGGATGCTATATTGACAGGACAATGGATTTCAGGAATTCTAATCATGTTCATTTCGTATGAAGGTAAGAAAAAGAGCAAACAGTATCTAAACAAATACTTTCTAAATTGTTATCTTGTGCAGTTCAGTTTTGTTATTTATATACAATGATAAGACACTTCCAGGCAAAATCGTGGCCCACTTTACAAGGACTATGGCTATTTATGCATTTTGGAAAATGATGGACTCTAGAAATATTCTAGAGGCAGCAACTTGGTTTTCTTTTTGCACTTTTAGCAAACATTACAAAATTGGCTCCTTCTCTAGGGACAGGATAAACCACCATTCTACAGGGGCTCTTAGTCTCTCATCATTTTTCCTCCTCCTTGTCTTTTTAAACTTTGGTATTTGTCCTGTACAGCTAAAGCTACTGCAACAATGATCTAATGATAAACATAATAAAGCTGTGTAAGTAAACTTACTGTAACAGTAGATTTTCAAATAGATCACTGTTGCATTATGAATACCCTCCCTCCACTTTCCTGTATTGTTTTATGCCGTGGTGGGGGGCTGTCTATCTTCTTTGCTTCTCCCAGTACATTTTTTTGTAGCAGGGCTGTAGCCTCCCTTGTATCCTAAGCAAAAAGCACTGATTTTTGGTGCTTGTATGTCTGCTTTTGTAGTGGCTTGCCCTCAATTTCTTAATAGTCTGTAGGTGCATAGAAGGTGCACTAAAGCTTTGGAAGCTGGCAGGATGTCTAGTCCTTAGCAGGACAGGTTCCATATAGTTGAGGCCACTACAACATTGAACAGTTTTTGTTATGGTAAGTTTACTTACACCATTGTAATTTCTTGGCTCTGCCAAAAACTTTACCAAAGCTGGCATTTCATTCAGCACCCCCTCTTTATCTTTCGCTTTGCCTATACTAAGCTGTCAGTCTGTGATATGATAAACATTCTACACTTATTACTGCGTGTTAGTAGCCTGATTAATATTCTAAGCATCTTAGTTTTGGTTGTAAGGGTGGCCACGGTGGTGCAGCGGCTAGCGTTGCCACCTCACAGCAAGAGGTTCTCCGGTTCGATCCTCTGCTGGGGTGCCTTCTGTGCGGAGTCTGCATGTCCTCCCTGTGGTCGCGTGGGTTTCCTCCGGGTGCTCCAGTTTCCTCCCACATCCCAAAGACATGCTGTAGGTGGATTGGACACTCTAAATGGGCCCTAGGTGTGCATGTGTGTGCCTTCTGTGGAAGGTTGGGTGCCGGGCTGGCAACTCGACACAGTAAAACTCCACTGCCAATCATGAGCGGACAGGTGATCCGCTGTGGCGACCCCTAACTAGGAACAGCCGAAAAAAGAAGTAGTAGTAGTAGTTTTGGTTGTAGCACTTGTGCTTCAAGCCATTTATTTTACATTTAGGGTTTTTGCAGACAATCTCTTATAAAACCCTGTTCTCCGTAAGTCCGCCAAGTACTTAGAGCACTATGTCTGGACAATTCCCATCAGTTTCTTCTGCCAGCCTGGTCGACATGGGCATACTGAGACAGTGTAACAACTGCCTTATGTTCACAGACAGTCCCCTTCTCCTAGCACATAATTCTTCTACTTGCGAGAGATGCATCTACATCAGTAAGTTGGAATCCATGCTCTCTCACACCACACTCAGTACTCCTGACATAGAAGAGATTGCCAGTACAAGCACCACACCACCCACATCACAGAGCCACACACCCACCTATGCAGGGGGTCCTCAACAAAAACGTACCTAAACAAAAGAAACCCCCAAAACACACAAAAATTCCACACACAACACCAATCACATCACACACAGTAGTCAACGCATCAGTGTCTCATAAGCACAGCCCATTAGGCAAAACAGTAAACCAACACACTCCATAAGGCATAACAATAAACCAAGCATATTAGTCATTGTTGACTCGATAGTGAGACACACCGATGTCCCCCTTAATAGGTTCAACAAGGAAAAGATCACGGTGAGCTGTTTGTCGGGCACTAGAATCCGCCACACCACACATGCACTCATGTCCCTCCACAACAGGTACAAGTATGACTCTGTCATTGTCCAAGTTGGTGTGAATGACTTGAGACGTACCTCCATGGACTATATGAAGAGAGACATGATTGAGCTCTCTATGTGCTCCAGGCAGGTATGACTCTAGCCCTAAGCAGCATCCTACCTTCACCAAGAATGATACCGCAATACCAACAAAAAATGTTTGACTTCAACAATTGGCTTAGTTTCTGGTGTCTTTCTAAGGGATCCAGTATCTGTCTGCCTGGGATGACGTGGTTAACAGGCCATGATTCTTTGCCAGAGATGGCCTCCACCTGTCACCCCTAGGATTCAGTATCTTGGCCAAAGCTCTTGACTCCCCCATTGTACCTTTTTTAGGCCATGTCCCAAAGACAGATTATTCCAACATAAAGGATCTGGCAAAAGGTAAATTGAAGGTCATGCTGCTCATTTCTAGGAGCATTAATCTGAAAATGCACTCACTGGAGGCTCTCCTCACAGTGGAAGATGCCGATGTCTGTGCAGTCATGGAAACTTGGTTCAGGGCTGCAGAGAGCACCCCTGTCTTACTGGGCTATACCTCATTCCACACTTTCCGAACCCAAAATGAGGTTGAAAAGACTAAGGGTGGTGGAGTCTCTATCTTCATTAAGGACAGCCACACTTCCAGACTGGTTTACCAACATGACGTACTGAAATTACTCCAAATGTAACTGACAGTTGGCAAGACACCCATTCAAGTTACAGCCAGCTATAGACCCCCCCCTGCATTTCCCAGGACACCCACACCTCTATCTGGACCTGCTTGACTCCATCAAGGTACCACCTAACATCCTGATCCTTGGTGACTTCAACTACCCCGTCATAGACTGGGTGAATTATTCCTGCACTAATGGACTCACCCAATGATTCCTTGAATTCATCAGTTCTAACTCACTAGATCAGCTGGTCTTATCCTCCACAAGGGGAGATAACATACTGGACTTGGTTGTCACCAACATGGGTGACCACTGTAGCACTCCCATAGTGTGTTCTTCCCTGATAAGATCAGATCATCAGTCTGTGTCGTTCGAAGTTTCTATACCACCCAACCCCTCCCCAGCAGTAACCCCCCCCCCCCTCAAATGATGCAGGCAACTATGCTGAAGAGTACGCCAGTGCAGTATACAAGCACCTGTACAACTGTATGGAGTCAGCCATATCCAACAGAACTAAAATCTGCTCCTCAAGGAAACACAAACCTGTCTGGTAGACACCCTCTATCAACAGGTTTTACAACAAAAGGAAAAAACTGTTGTCCAAGGATAAAAAGGAACAAATTCCAAATTGGAAAAACTCCCTTCTCTGCCTCAAAAAAACAATTTAGATCATTAGTGAAAACCTCCAAAGCCAATTATGAGTTGAAACTAGCCTCCAAAACAAAGGGAAACAACAAGTCTTTCTTTAGTTATTTTAGTAACCGCCATGGCAAAGCCCAAGTTTGTTCCGAACTAGCACTTAATGATACCACTTACACTGATCCTGCTGACTTAGCCAACCTGCTGGCTGATAGGTTCAGCACAAACTTCACCCCCTTATCGCCTCCCAAAGGCCCAGTCGACATCCCTGATACTTGTCCCACACCTCACTTCTCTCTAGATCAAGTGTTAAAGGCCCTATCCAAGGCAAAGAACACAGCTTCCATGGGACCTGATAGTATCCCAGGCTGTATTCTGCACCATCTCCAGCAAGAACTAAATTCGCCATTGAGCACCCTATTCAACCACAGCCTAACTACAGGCTTCATTCCAGCAGAGTGGAGAACTGCCATCGTCATCCCTTTGCACAAAGGTGGTGCCACTACTGACCCAGGAAACTATCACCCCATCAGCTTGACAAGTCTGATCTGTAAAGTCATGGAGCATATTATTATGGATCCCATAAACAAGGACATCGGCAGTCTCCAAGCACTCAACCTCACCCAGTTTGGATTTGTCAGGGGAAGATCTTGCCTATTGAACCTAGTTGACTTCTTTGAGACTGTCACCAAGGCCCTGGATGAGGGAAAGTCAGTACATACAGCTTACCTTGGCCTGGCCAAGGCCTTTGACACAATCACCCACTTGGACATCATCAGAAAGCTAACACAACTTGGTGTTTATCCCGATCTAGTCAGATTGTTGGCCAACTGGCTCACAGATAGGACCCACATGGTCAAAATAGGTGCTGCCACCTCCGACAGCAGACCTGTCACTAGTGGTGTTCCCCAGCGATCTGTCCTGGGACCCCTACTGTTTGGCATATACTTCTCAGAGGTCCAGGCAAAGACAAAGGGCCTGTGGCTGACCAAGTTTGCAGATGACTGTAAGTTGGGTGCTGTCATTGACTCCCCAATTGATGTTAACTTACTGCAAGAGGGTCTCACAGCTACAAATAACTGGTGCCAAAGTTATGGCCTTAAGTTAAACGCAAAAAAGTGTATTATCATACCATTTGGCAAAAACACGGCCCCTACTGATTACCACATCAGCGGCAACCCCCTAAGCACACAACCTGTGGTATGAGACCTGGGTTCTCAGGTTGACAACAATTTCACATTCGACCATCATGTGACGGCTGTGGTCAGAAAAACCTTTTATTCGGTTCATCTTATAAGTAAAGCGATTGCATCCAGAAAAAATGGAGGTTATTACCTCTCTGTACTCCTCCCTTATTAGACCCATAATTGAGTATAATGCCCCGTTTGGTATGTACATCTCCAAACACCTGCACCAATTGTAAAGGCCACAGAAATACCTCACAAAGAGAATCCATGCTCTCTAACACCTATCCTATGCGGACAGGCTGAAATCACTATCACTGTACTCGGTATCCTAAAGATTGCTTAGAGGTGATCTGTGTCTCGCCTGCAAGGCAATATCAGACCCTGGCCTACTAGAGATGCGCCATATCTGTAAGTCTACCTCCTCGCGCATTACCCGCTCGATAGGCCTAAATCTAATATGCGACATCGACAAAACCTGCTGGAGAGACAGGTTTGTCTCCCAGAGCCCGTCCCGTCTCTGGAATAGACTTCCCATACATGTCAAGCATAGTACATCACTGACCCTCTTCAAACACAGTCTTGAGCGGATGCAAAACCATAAATTTGTCCCAGGGGATCCACCTTTGTCTCTTATTGACGGGGCAACAGGTGCTGACTGAGGTTTCTTTTTTGGGGATAAACTCTTTGCTAGGCTTGTAAGGGCCCCAGGGCCATTAGCCTAGTAACTTCCTATGATAATATGCAACTTTAACACTCTCTTTGCTTCATCCCTCTGATATTATCCATCCTGATTTACCTATATCCAGTGCCTTGGTTCATTGGCTAATTTCCTCCAATTTCTTTCAGCTACCTCTTGTCTATTTTATGTAACCTTCCTTGCAGATATCCGTATGGGCATGCTTTCATTTTGCTGATCTCTGACTTTAATTTGTAAGAAGTTTACTACTGCTTTTTACATGTAATGTTTTGCATGATCTGATGTTGTCAGTTTTCATTCATTCTTCAACAGCTGGGTTCATAGCCAACCCTCGTATCCAACTTGGCCGTTACTTTAGGTTGCGGCCATTAAAAAGCTCTCGAGCTCCTTCCTTATGCATAATGCACCAACCCCTAACATACCCTACATCTCGTTTGCCACTTTCACATTTGCTTGTGGTCACTTTGAGCTCTCGAGCATTTAAGTACAGTGGGAAGGTAAGTTAATTATTATATTTTTTTCTTGTAAAGTTGTAAAATTTCTTCATTTTTCTATCACCAATACCTCCCTCTTACATAATTTTCCTGTTGTAATCATAGGAGATTACTAGGCTATCAACCCGGAGGTCATTTTAAGCCTAGCCGATGTCCTTCAAGGATGCACTGCAGTCCTTACAAATGGGTTGTCCTGTCGTCAGGCAGCCCTTCGGTCGGCCGGATTCCAAAGTCTGGGTCTGGCCTCGGCTGGTGTCGCACTTCACCCGACGTCATTGCTGCAGTTACTCGGGTATAAAGGCATCAGCCGACGCCATTTTCCTCAGTCTTTCTTGCCGCGTGGCGCCCGAAGCAGAAGCTGTTCGCAAGTGCCGGTCGGTCAGAACCAGAGATTACTACTACCGAATACTTCTACTACTACCGAAGACTTCTAAAAAGCTAAGTACCCCGTTGGGGACTCTTTCTTGCCTCAGCCGATGTCAGAAAAAGTGAATAACTGTTTAACTTGTGGGAAACAAATACCTCATAAAGATTTCCACTCTTACTGCTTACCTTGTTTAGGCCCAGACCACGACGTAGCAGCTTGTCTAGCCTGTGCTTCTTTTAACCGACGGACGCTTAGACGTCGGTCGGAATTTGCTGAACAGTTTTTCGGCTCTGATTTCGCTTATATTATGCCGTCGGATCCTCCGACTTCACAAATTTCCAAAAAACGCAAGGAAAAGGACCGACACTCGCGGTCCGCGGTTTCGGCCGAAACCGCGGTTAAGCCAACCGCGAGTGTCTCGGTTTCGGCTGAAACCAAGCAAGCGGTTCTTCCTTCAGCCGAAAACTTACCTTCTACCGAGGCCTCTTCCAACCTGGTGGAATCGGCTTCTGAAATCCAACCTGCAGTTGTGGTTTCACAGGAATTATCTGACACTATTCCCCTGGATATCTCTACCCCTGCACGTGGAGCTGCTAGGCCTCCTGCAGCCATGTCCATTAAGGCCTTTGCCAGGGCTAAAGCAGCTAAAGCTACTAAATCTGTGCCTGTTAAGACCCCCTCTCACAGGCCTAGCTCCAGTTCCCAAATGCTTAGTCTTGCAGAGGATCTCATTTCTTTAATCCGGGGATCCCAACCTCACCCAGACAGGGCCTCTCACCCACCTCCAGAGAAGAGGCCTAGAGCAGAGCCCCCTGAGCCAGTTTCCACAGATGATTCCTCTGATGATTCAGATAATACAGACCCTCCAGAGGCTCCTTTTTCTCCTTATGAAGACTCTGATGCTGAAGAGACCATCCCTTCTGCCTCTCCGCCTGAGGAATTTTCCTTTGGGGAAACCTTGCATGCTATGAGGGAACAATTTCAGTGGCAGGGCCAAGATTTCTCAGACTCCAGAAAAAGGCTTACAACTTTTTTGCATTTACCACAACATAGGCCTTTAGCTATTCCTCCAGTTCTTTCTGTTGTAGATGATGCATTTAATGATGCTTGTACTGCTCCTGATTCATTACCTCCGGCCCCTGCTAAGCCCGATAGGTTCTACAGGGTCCCGGACACACATCACCATTTATACAAGGCTCCTTTTGCAGATCCCGAGACTATCTCCCAGGGGCCTAAGGCTGTAGCATCTACCTCTGCCAAAAACCCCCTCCCCTCTGAAAGGGAATCCAGGTCCTTAGAGAGATGGGGTAAAAAAGTTTACACTTCTGCTACTCTGTCAGCTAGGGCCTTGAACTGCCAATTTCATATGATCCAGTATCAAGAATTTATGCTAGACCAGTTAACCAAAAAACTGTCCTCTGATGAACCTTTAGACAAGAAATATGTTCAGGAAATGGTACATAACATTCAGCAAGTTAGTAACCATTCTTTGAAATGCGGCTATGATGCACTGGAGGCTTCCTTTAGATCAGCCATGACTGGCACAGTTATCAGAAGGCATGCATGGTTAAAAGAGCAGGCCTTACCGGACCATGTCAAATCAAAACTATTAGATGCTCCCATGGACAAGATCAATTTGTTTGGCTGTCCTGCACAACAGGTGCTGAAGAAGATGGAAGAGAAGGCAAAATCTGTCCAAACAGTGAAAGATTTCTTGCAGGTCCAACCTCCAAGGTTTAGCAGGAACTGGCCGTCCAAGAATTGGTAATTTCCAGACACCTCCAAAGCACAGAGAGGCAGGAATAGGCGTTCAAGAGGCAGAAGCCAATCCAGGGGTGCCTACAGAGGACGCCAGTGGCAGGGTAACAACCAACGAGGCACAGACACAGCCACCACCGCTACTACAGGACAATCACAGTGACTTGGCTCTGGCACCGCCTACCAGGGAACAACTAGAAGCACCCTTAGGCGGGAAGCTAGCTTTATTTTCAAAGAACTGGCATTACATCACAAGAGACAAGTGGATTTTGCAGACAATAGACCAAGGTTACAGGTTTTATTTCCATACTCTACCAGGAAAGAGAGGAATGCCAAACCTACCTCCAAATCAAAAGGCAGAAGCTCTAAAGCAAGTAAATCAATTATTAAAGATGAGAGCTGTAGAAAAGGTACCATATATGGAGCAAGGAAAGGGCTTTTACTCCAGACTCTTCCTAGTACCAAGGAAAGAGAGCAAATGGAGACCTATTCTCGATCTGTCCGCTTTAAACACATTCCTCATTGTTCCAAAATTCAAAATGCTGACCCTACAGCAACTTCTTCCCATGCTGGGCAAGGAGTCTTGGCTGGTAACTCTAGATCTCAAGGAGGCATACCTGCACGTCCCCATACGACCAAATTGCAGAAGATACCTCAGATTTCTTGCAGGATCAGAGCATTATCAATTCTCAGCATTGCCCTTTGGCTTATCTACTGCGCCCAGAGTGTTCACGAAATGCCTGGCATCAGTAATCGCTCATTGCAGGCTTCAGGGAATCCAAATCTACCCTTACCTGGACGACTGCCTGATACAAGCGGACAACAAAACAAGCTAGCAGAAGACTTGAAAAGAGTCATTTACCTTCTACAAGCCCTGGGATATACAGTCAATATAAAAAAGTCAAGGCTGACACCATCCCAAAAGATAACCTTTTTGGGTGCGGAGCTGGACACATCAAACAAATGGCATTCCTAACAGTAGAAAAACAGGAGCAACTCCCTCTCTACTTCTTGGCATTAACAAAGCAAAACCATCTAACAGCAAGAAAAGTCCTACAAGCATTGGGCTTCATGGCATCCTGCATAATATTGGTCCCACATGCCAGACTGCATATGAGAAAGCTACAGTGGTACCTAAGGAATTTATGGTCTCAGCACAAGCACAGCCTAGAAACTCAAATTCCAATAATTCCATGCCTGAAGCAGGAATTCCAATGGTGGGCTCAGGCCTGTCAATCAAACAAAGGATTGCCCTTCCACAGCACTCAACCAAGCCAAACCATCACTACGGACGCCTCAGACCTCGGTTAGGGGGCTCACATGATGGACAAATGCATACAAGGTGTATGGACTCAAGAACAGCTGCACCTACACATAAACCTAAAAGAAATGCTGGCAGTAAAACTGGCAATTCAGACTTTCAAACCATTTCTTCGACAAGGCCAATTGCTGATAAGGACAGACAACACCACAGTTATGTGGTACATCAACAAGCAGGGAGGCACACATTCGTACCCTCTATGCCGGATGGCCCTGGACCTCTGGAATGTGGCCCTGAGTTACAACATTCAGTTACAAGCAATTTTTGTACCAGGAAAAGAAAACACTCTAGCAGACATATTGAGCAGAACTACCACGGATGCCCACGAATGGATGCTACATCCGGACATCTTCAAAACCATTACAAGAAAATGGGGTCTCCCAGAAATAGACTTATTTGCATCCCCACACAATCACCAATTAAAGAAATTCTGCACCAGGACGTACCACCCACTGGCATGGAAGGTGGACTCCCTATCCTTCAGTTGGGAAAATCTGACAGCATATGCATTCCCACCACTCCCTTTGATGCACAAGGTGCTATTGAAGATCAAAGAGGACCGTCCAAGGATCATTCTGATAGCTCCAGATTGGCCAAGGCAACATTGGTACCCATTACTGAGGAGCATGTCTCGGGAACAGATATGGCCCTTACCCCTAGTTCCCTTGCTGTTAACTCAGAACAACTACAACACCCTGCATCCAAACCTGAAAACTCTGCAGCTGACTGCCTGGAACATTGCATAACCCAAATTTATCCCAAAGGGTTAAGGACATTATCTTGAAAGCTCGCAGACCTTCAACAAGGAAAACCTATTCAGCAAAATGGAAAAGATATCTCATTTGGAGTACTGCTAAAGGGGAAGATGTGTCACAGGTAAACATAGCCAACATCCTGGAATACTTGGCAGAGCTATTCCACAAAGGCCTGTCCTACTCTTCCATAAAGATTCATGCATCAGCTATTTCAGCAGAATACGACTTGGATCCACCAGTCTTTTCACATCCTCTGCTCAGGCAGTTTCTGAGAGGAATTAAAAATGTAAAACCTCCTAGGAAGCCACCATTACCTGCATGGGACTTGAACTTTGTGCTAGAAAAATTGACACTTCCTCCTTTCGAACCAGCAGCAACAGCAGAATTGCAATACTTATCATGGAAAACTGCTTTCCTGCTGGCAATCACTTCAGCAAGAAGGGTTTCTGAGCTACAGGCATTAATGGCAGTACAACCCTTTCTGATCTTCCATCAAGATAGAGTGTCCATGAGAACAAATCCTACGTTTATGCCTAAGGTGGTCTCCAGAGTATCATTAAATCAGGCTATCCACCTACCTACATTCTTCCCCAATCCACAGAACAGGGGAGAAAGACTGTTGCATACCTTGGATGTACACAGACAATTACGCTACTTCCTGGACAGGACCAAGAGCAATAGAAAAACTGACCAGCTACTGGTAGCATATGCAACAGGAATGGAAGGGAAAGCAATTTCAAAACAGACAATATCTAAGTGGATAGGAAATTGCATTAGATTTTGTTACTCCTACCATGGAAAGGAAACTCCAGAAAACATCAGGCTTCACTCTACAAGAGCTACAGCCACTACCACAGCTTTTCTACGAGGAGTGGCTACCAAAGACATTTTAGAGGCTGCTACTTGGAGCTCCGTGCATACATTTGCCAAGCATTATAACTTACCTTTATACTCTAGATCCCGAGCTGGTTTTGCCACTGCTGTTTTGCAAGGGATCTTAACTACACCATAATTCTATCTTTCCTCTTCCCCCAGTTTGGCTATGGTATTCTACCCATTTGTAAGGACTGCAGATGCATCCTTGAAGGACATAGTACAGTTTTGTACCTACCATAAATGTAGTTGTCCGATAGGAATGCATCTGCAGTCAGGATTACCCGCCCTCCTTCCCCTCTGGGGTACTCCTAGGGTATTTGCCCCTCTATAGCTAGCTGGGGGAATCTGTTATGGTGTATTTGTTTGTATATATGTACATACATGCTTATTTTTTGTTTGCTCTCTAATATTTGGAATCATTGGCATTTATCCAAATTTAGCCTTCCTAGAGGGCACCTGGCATCTGGGGCAAGAAACACTGAGGAAAATGGCGTCGGCTGATGCCTTTATACCCGAGTAACTGCAGCAATGACGTCGGGTGAAGTGCGACACCAGCCGAGGCCAGACCCAGACTTTGGAATCCGGCCGACCGAAGGGCTGCCTGACGACAGGACAACCCATTTGTAAGGACTGCAGATGCATTCCTATCGGACATCTACATTTATGGTAGGTACAAAACTGTACTTTTCGACCTAATGTAATACCATAGAGGTACTAGTCAACACCAGATATTGCATTAAGTGATGACTGCCCATGTCCAGGAGGATTGTGGACACTATCCCTGGTAAGAATTTAGGGTGCCCCCATCCACTCATCCAGGTTCTTATTGAAAAGGCACTCTGTAATATCAAAGAACAGCTCACCCCCCTAAGTTGACTGCAGTGAGAATAGAACCCCTACCAGTCCAAGTACACAGACTGCAAAACTCAGTGTTTTACACAAGCACCACAGCACAAGTCGTCTTAGCATAGTTGGTAAGCTTTTTCCATCTTTACATGCTGTTAGTGTAATTTCAATTACCACTGCTGGTATTTTTCTCTTTTTGTCCTTTTTTTCATATTGGTAAAAAAAAAATCCTCTTCCTTTGTACTATTATTAAAAATGTCTGAGAAGGGTTCATCTGGATTTAAAAAGTGCCAGAAGTGTGGGCACAAGTTGCCTCTCTCCAGTGCACATGCTTTGTGTGTATACTATTTGGGTGCAGACTGTTTACGGGTAGATTACTCCATATGAAAGGCCTTCAACCCAGAAGCAGTTGCAGGTAGAAAAAAATTTAATTAATTCTGAAAGGACTTCCTTTTCAGAGGCTACTTCTGGGTCTCAACCCCCCCCCCCAAACCTAAGCTTAAGGAGCATTTAGGCCCTTCATGATCCTCAGTTCCCTTGTTGGAGCCTACCATGGAACCACCACGGAAAAAACACTGAAAGTCGGATCTGAAGAGTGCTCCAGATCACTTGGCATCTAAGTTGAAGATTGCTTCTGCTCATTCTAGTTCTTCGGATCTGAAACCTTTGCCCAGGACCAGGTATTCCCCCTCCCTTGACAGGGTACCCCCTAGAGTACCTTCCCCATATCTTAGAGTCCTGCTAGCACTCTAGGTCCTCATCGGTAACTTCCTCTCATACTTCCAGAAGTCTGACTAAGGCTGATGAGGACAGAGTGATGAGGAAATTTCTCTTGATGCAGATACAGGTGGGGAGTTGTACTGGTTACTACCCCTTCGAGTCAGAAAGTCTTTGTTTCAACACTGTCTCAGCTCCTTCACAGATACGACCGTTCATTTCAGAGCCTTTGGATCTGAGTGTCCTGGAGCCATTTGGATTGGATCTGAAGATGTTAGTATCTTTGGCTCCAAGGGCCCCTACTGATTACCACATCAGCGGCAACCCCCTAAGCACACAACCTGTGGTATGAGTGCACCATCTCTGATGGTTTTGGAGCTGGATGACTCTCGGAGCCAAAGTATCCCTGCTGGATCTGAGGCATTAGAGTCGACTCCAAAGTTGTTGGAGCCATCTCTTTCCCTCAGAGAGACTGCATTGGACAACTGGGCTCCACCCTTTGCCAAGGGTGGACTGCCTTTCGGGCAGGGGGGAGCCTGTGGACTGTAATCGTGGCTTCTCCACTCCATTGGCTTCCTTCTTGCCAGAGCCTTCTGCCTTTGAGGTGATAGAGAGAGTGTCCTCTGCTTCTACAGGATGGACAGTTCCTACCCCCTCGGATCTTACCTCTGGATCCCATATGCCTCTGTGCCTTGAGCCTCAGCCTTCTACGTCACAGAGACAGCCAGCCCAAAGTCTCCAGGTTACCCAGCAGGGTATTACTAACTTCCAGTACTTATCTGGAGCATCCCACCAAAGAAGTCCCTATGATGATGAAGTGTAAGAGGGGGCCCTTGGATTCCCCTCAGGAGTCTGTCACCAAAGATACTGATTTTGATGAAGTGAAAGGGTCCCCAGGATCACCACCTGAAGACGTCTTATTCATAGACATCCTTGAAATTCTTAAGCAGAGGAGTTGTTGGTCTACCGATAACCCTTCTCCAGAGGAATCAGTATTCCTGGAGACCTTTGGGTTTGACCCGTGTACCTTCTGGGTAACTCCACCTTGACTTGATCCTTAGGCCGGCATGGAAAGAGCCAGACACAGTTGAGCCACTTTCCAAAAGACCGTATTGGATTCTAGCACCACATGTTGGAAGGGAATTTTGGAGCAAGGGAGTGCCCGTAGATGCTATGGTTGGGGTGCTGGCCACCAGGAAGGAACTTGCTGAGAAGAGTTCCTCTGTCCATCCCCCTAACAGGGAATCTAGGGGTTTGGACAGATTTGGAAAGCGTGTGTATTTTTTAGCGACCTTTGCTCAGATCGCTGAACTGCTTGGAACACTTTACAAGACTTCAGAGGGACTTGATAAAGGAACTATCAAAATCTCTTTCTGGGAACACTACTGCTGAGACTTAGGCTTCTGTGGCCTCATATTTGGTGATCTTACAGTCCATTTCTAATTCATCCATGAGGGTGATCTCTTATGCAGCTGAAGGTACCTCAAGGGCAGTGGGTTGGGGCATGCCTAGATGTGCTTGTGTGACTTTGCGTAGCACTTCAAGTCATCTTTTGTTAATGATCCTTTGTATAGAACCTCCTTATTCAGCCTCGGAGTAAAGGGTACACTTTCCAGGTGCAAGCAGGATGGAAAGATCCTCTCTGCAGTGGGAGTATGTTATTTGACCCCACAAAGGACCTTCTCCGGGAACCAACGAGGAGGACGAAAAATGTGGTTCAAAAGTCCCAAGGTCCTTTTTAAGATCAGTGTAGAGATAGATGTTCTTCATTCCACATTGCTGCAGTCCTAACTATTGGGGTAGTCCGCTGTCCAGTCGGCCCGAATACCAAAGTATATGGCTGACGTCGGTCAAGGCGCATTAGACTGACGTCAGTACGTCAGGGTACTAATGCGCATGACCGACGTCATATCCTCAGTCTTTTTTGCCGCATGGTCCGATGCAGAAGCAATTTTGCGAGTGCAGGTTGGCGTTCTGAAAGTTTCTGAAGTCAGAGTTTCAGACCGAATCAAAGTTGGCTAAGTACCCCGTTGGGGAATATTTTGGTTTTTCTTGCCTCAGTATTTAACCGGATGTCAGAAAAGTGAATAACTGTATTTCTTGTGGGAAACAGATACCTCATAGGGATTACCATACTTTGTGTATTCCTTGTTTAGGGCCTGAGCACGACGTTGTTGGATGCCGCTCTTGTGCTAGATTTAACAAACGCACTATTAAGAGAAGGTTAGACTGTGCCAGGTTAGTTTTTGGGAAGCGTTGTAATTATAAAATGCCGTCGGAGGCTCCGACCAAAAAGCGCAAGGACAAAGCAGCAAAGCCTAGAGTGGAAGAACCGACAGTCCCAGACGTCGGATCTTTAGAAGGCTCAGTGGAGCCGGAGGTTTTGCCAGGTGTTTCTTTGGAGTCTCAGGGAGAGACTTTACTGTTACAGGATGTATCCTCGCAGGATGTAGGCCAGGCTGAGGGGGCTTCTCAGGTGGCTGTTCTTCCCTCTCTTCCTAAGGTGGTTAGAGCCTCCCCTTCTGTTTCCAAGGCTTCTTTGAGAGGCAGGCCAAGTTTAACTTCAGTGGGGTTTCTCCTAGTGCTTCAGGGTCTTTGCCTAAGAAACATATGCTTAAAATGGCAGAGGATTTGATTACTATGATTAGAGGTTCTATGCCCCCTCCTGATAAGAGGCCTAGGGTGGAACCTGAGTTTGAGAGTTTTGAGCAATGTTCGGAGGCTTCTGAGTCTTCGGCTGAAGACTTGCAGGAGTTTCCTCCTTATTCTGATTCTGATGTGGATGATTCTACTCCTTCAGCTTCTCCTCCTGAGGATTTTTCATTTTCAGAGACTCTGCATTCCATGAGGGAGCATTTTAAATGGGAAGGTCAAGATTTCTCTGATTCCAGGAAGAGGCTTAGGGAATTCTTGTTTTACCCCAGCATAGGCCTTTAGCTATACCTCCTGTTCTGAATGTGGTGGAAGATGTTTTGGCAGAGGCTTCCCTCAAGCCTGATTCTTTGCCTCCTGCCCGAGTTAAACCGGATAGGTACTATAGGGTGCCTGAAGCTCATAAGTATCTTTTAAGAGTCCTAGGGCAGACCCGAAACTGTCTCTCAGGGGCCTAAAGGTGTGAAGGCCTCTGTTGTTAAAAATCCTGTTCCTCCTGATAAAGAGGCAAGGGCTTTGGATAGATGGGGAAAGAAAGTGTATACTTCTTCCACTTTAGCCATGAGGGCGTTGAATTGTCAGTTTCACATGTTAAAATATCAGAATTATCTCCTTTCACAATTGAAATCTAAGGTGGATGCTCTGGCAGAAGGTATTGAGTGTAAAGAGTTGCAGGATTTAGTTCATGTGTCTGAACAGGTGGGTAAACATTCCTTGCAATGTGGTTTTGATGCTGTGCAGGCCTCCTCGAGGGTGGCTGCCACTGGTTCTGTTCTTCGTAGGCATGCCTGGTTGAGAGATCAGAATTTAGCTGAGCATGTTAAAACAAGGATTTTGGATGCTCCTTTGCAGTCTGATGTGTTGTTTGGTTCGCCTGTGGAAGCAGTCTTAAAGAAAATGGAGGACAAGGCTAAGTCTATGCAAACTGTTAAGGATTTTTTGCCGGTGCAGCCTCCGAAGTTTAGTAGAAATTGGCCTACTAAGGGATGGACTTATCCTGCTTATGAATCCCAGTCTAGGGGTAGGTCTAGACGTGGTAGGGGCAGAGCTCAAGGTTCTTTAGGCCTAGGACAGGGAGTTCCCCTGCTCAGACTTCTGGTGAGGGCAGGGGTCAGTCCTTTCGTAAGCAGACCCAATGACCTGCCTTTTCAGCTGCCAGTACATTCTCGCCTGGCAGCACCTTTGGGAGGAAGGCTGTCTCTTTTCAAAGAAAATTGGGATTTAATTACCCAAGACAGATGGGTTCTGGATATCATTCACCACGGTTACAGGTTTTATTTCCATACCATGCCTCCTTTCAAAGGCATGCCAGACATTCCTCCTCTACAAAGACAAGAGGCTCACAAGCAAATTTCTCTGTTGCTCCACATAGGGGCCATTCAGCCAGTTCCTGTGCCAGAAAGGGGCCTAGGATTTTATTATCGCCTGTTCCTAGTACCGAAGAAGGGGAACACGTGGAGGCCAATTTTGGATTTATCTATCCTCAACACTTATCTGGACATTCCCAAGTTCAAAATGTTGACGTTACAACAGCTTTTACCTCTGCTGGGCAAGGATCACTGGATGGTAACTTTAGATCTCAAGGAAGCTTACCTTCATGTGCCTATAAGACTAAGTTGCAGGAAGTATCTGCGTTTGAGCTGGAAATTCTCATTATCAGTTCTCTGCATTGCCCTTTGGCTTATCCACTGCCCAGAGTATTCACAAAGGTTCTGGCTCCAGTGATAGCTTACTTCAGGCTAAAAGGAATTCAAATCTATCCTTACTTGGACGACTGCCTGATTCTAGCTCAAGAAAAGGAAGACCTTCTACAGCATTTGGATTATGTCATAGCAGTGCTAAGATGCCTAGGGTATTCTGTGAACGAAATAAAGTCCAGTCTAGTACCCTCTCAAGACATGTGCTTTCTGGGTGTGAGACTGAATACAGCAGCCCAGATGGCCTTTTAACCCCGGACAAACAAAAGAATCTTTCCAGTTACTTCCATCAACTATCTCTTCAGTCCGGGCTGACTGCAAGGACAGTCCTTCAAGCCTTAGGGTTCATGGCATCTTGTATTCTGGTGCTTCCCAATGCCAAACTGCATATGAGGAAGCTGCAATGGTATCTCAAAATGTATGGACACAGCACTGCCAGGATTTGGACACTGTCATTCAAATAATACCTTGCATTCAAAAGGAATTTTTGTGGTGGGCTCAGGAATGTCACCTAAACAAGGGACTCTCTGTGACCCGCCAGAGGCGAGTCAGATTCTAACGACAGATGCCTCAGACATTGCTTGGGGAGCTCATCTAAATGGAAAGTGGATACAAGACAAGTGGCCTGCCAGACTACAGCATCTACATATCAACATGAAAGAGATGTTAGCAGTCCAGTTTGCATTAATGGCTTTCAAGGAGTTACTTCTTCCAGGGCAGGTGTTGATTCTAACAGACAACACAACTGTCATGTGGTACATCAACAAACAAGGGGAACACATTCTTACCCATTGTGCAGGCAAGCAATGATTTTATGGGAGACTGCGCTCAGCTTGCAACTAACTCTTCAGGCAAGGTTTCTGCCGGGAGCACAGAACTCCTTAGCAGATGTGTTAAGCAGACAAATCATGGATCCCCACGAGTGGAAACTGGATCTTCATGTATTTCAAAAATTGACAGTGTCACGGGGAACTCCAGACATAGATCTGTTCGCTTCTCCACTAAACCACCAGCTGCCAAAGTTTTGCACAAAGAGGTTTCATCACACAGCTTGGAAAGTGGATGCTCTTTCTTTCAGTTGGAAAAATCTTCATGTGTATGCTTTTCCACCTCTGCCTCTTCTCCCAAAGGTGCTTCTAAAGGTCAGACAAGACAAGCCAAGGATGATTTTAATAGCTCCAGATTGGCCTCGGCAGCACTGGTACCCATTACTGAGGAGTCTGGTAAGGAAGCCTCCATGGCCTTTACCTTTGATTCCACACCTGTTGTCTCAGAGGGACGGTCACCTGCTCAATTTCAAGCTCCACTCTCTTCATCTAACAGCCTGGCATATTCTGTTTTGAAACACAGCAGGTCTCAACTTCCTCAACAAGTTTTAAATGTGATTATGGAAGCCAGAAGACCTAGTACAAGGAAGGTGTACGCAGAAAAATGGAAGAGATTTTTATTTTGGAGTGCAGCAAACAATTTGGAGATTTCTGAGCCTAATTTGAGTGTGGCTCTTCAATATCTTACTGAGTTATTGGACAAAGGTTTGTCTTTTTCTTCCATTAAGATTCATGCTGCAGCAATTTCAGCTCACTATGATTGTGATCCACCATTGTTTTCGCATCCTTTGTTCAAGCAATTTCTTAGAGGGGCAAAGAATATAAGACCCCCACGTAGAGCTCCTACTCCTGCTTGGGATCTCAATTTTGTGTTGGAGAAACTTACTCTACAACCTTTTGAGCCTGCGGCTACTGCTGACTTGAAATACTTGTCATGGAAGACTGCTTTTTTGTTGGCCATTACTTCTGCAAGAAGGGTTTCTGAGTTGCAGGCCCTTATGGCGGTTGAGCCTTTTTTGATTTTTCATAAGGATAGGGTATCATTACGTACTAATCCTACATTTATGCCTAAGGTAGTTTCTAGTGTGGCTTTAAACCAAACTATTCATTTGCCTACTTTTTATGCAGATCCCCAAAATAAAGGGGAAAAGATTTTGCACACTTTAGATGTACACAGGCAATTGCGTTATTATTTAAGCAGGACTAAGGATTTTAGGCAGTCTCAGCAGTTGTTTGTTTCTTTTGCTTTGAGTTCGCAGGGCAAGCCTGTATCAAAACAAACTATTTCTAGGTGGATTGGGTTTTGCATTGCATTTTGTTATTCCCATCATGGCAAGGAGATTCCAGCTGGGATTAGGCCTCATTCCACTAGGGCTACTGCCACTTCAACAGCATTTCTAAGGGGAGTGGCAACTAAGGATATTTTGGAGGCAGCTACTTGGAGTTCAGTGCATACTTTCTCTAAGCATTATCACCTTCCTCTCTACTCTAAGTCTAGGGCTGGTTTTGCCACAGCTATTTTACAGGGCATGTTGTCAGCTCCTGTTTCCTTATGATTTGCCAGCCTCCCTTACCTCTGCTTTGGGATTCTACCCAATAGTTAGGACTGCAGCAATGTGGAATGAAGAACATAGTACAGTTTTGTACCTACCATAAATGTAGATGTTCGAGGATCCACATTGCTGCAGTCCAATTTACCCTCCCTCCTTCCCCTCTGTGTTTAGGGGTGGTTGTGTAGGTGAGGTTATATTCTGGTACTTTTGTATATATTGTACATATTTTTGGTGCAGGTATGTTTGGAGTTTTTGGTTTTGGCCTTGTCTTTTTAGGGTCTTCTGACATCTGGGGCAAGAAAAGACTGAGGATATGGCGTCGGTCATGCGCATTAGTACCCTGACGTACTGACGTCAGTCTAATGCGCCTTGACCGACGTCAGCCATATACTTTGGTATTCGGGCCGACTGGACAGCGGACTACCCCAATAGTTAGGACTGCAGCAATGTGGATCCTCGAACATCTACATTTATGGTAGGTACAAAACTGTACTTTCTCCCAGACGCAGAGGGATGAACTCAAATGGAAGATGTCACCCATGCAGCAGAGGAGACCCACATAACCAAGGGTATAGAGATTCCTTCTGTGATGGACACTACCAGCACTCCTGAAAGGAAGCCAATTGTTCCCCCATGGCCAGACATCACAGAAGATACATAGGTACAGAGATTGTTTCCAGAGGTTATATAATTCTCTTTTCCTTTCCACCCCCGTCTGTATGCAAATTTCCTGATGTTCCACCCAGTTAGAGGAAAGAAGCAGTACTAGAAATACAAAAGCTGCTAGGATAGAAAGAGACATCCAAGAAGTCCCACCAGACCAGATAGAATCTGGAACTTGCTCAAGATTCTTTTTAGTGCCGAAGAAAACGGGATTGGGGACCAATTGAACAAATCAGTTTGTCACACAAAGTTTCGGTTGGTCATGGTTCAGTCCATTTTGCCCTTTTTGTGCAAGGATGACTGGATGTGCTTAATAGACCTTCAGGATTCCAAGTATCACATACAAATGAACAGACAATCCAGAAGGCATTATGCTTCTGGCTGGGAGCCGGTCATTACCAGTTCAGAGCACTGCCGTTCAGCCTCACCACAGCCCCCAGGATGTTCACCAAATTCATGGCAGTGGTAGCAGCTCACTTGAGACTGCAGGGATTCTGTGCATTTCCCTACTTGGACAACTGGCCCATTACCATCCTGACCAGACATCTACTAATAAAAGCACGAGATCAGGTGCTCCAGACTTGCTCTCATCTGGGGATAACCATAAATTACAACAAATCTCAGAACCGTCTCAGACATTGGAATTCACAGGAGCAAATTTTAACATGATATTAATAACGGCTTCTCTTCCTCTCTCAAGAGTACAAACTATCAGATTCCAGATCAGAATAATAATTCACAGTTCCACAACCTCAGCCCGAATGATTCTACAAGCCCTGGGATCAATGTCAAGGCTATAGTCCTAGTTCCTCTAGCAAAATATTGTATGAGAATTCTTCAGTGGATATTAGCAACACAATGGTTTATTATTTACTAGCACTTCAGCCCAAATAAGGATCACTCAGGCATGCAAGAGATTCCTTTGGCGGTGGATTCTATACGATCAGGGTCTACAACATCATCCTTTCATTCTCCCTCAGCCCAAGGCTTTAGTCACCACAGATGCATCCCAGATAGGGGGGTGCACTTCCTGAGGAAAACAGTCCAAGGCACTTGGGATCATAGGATCATAGTAGGTTGTAGCCAAGAGTTTATCCCCAAAAGAAACCTCAGACAACACCTGTTGCCCCTGTCAGTAAGGGACACAGGTAGACCCCCTGGGACAAATTTGTGGTTTCCCATCCACTCATCAAGGTTGCGCTTGAAGTGAGTCAGTGAGGTTCTTTGTTTGATGTGTATGGGAAGTCTATTCCAGAGATGGGGCAACCTGTGGGAGATAAATCCGTCTCCCCAGCAGGTTTTGTTGATGTTGCATAGTAGATTCAGGCCTTTCAAGTGGGTAATAGGTTCATAGGTGTTTTCAAGGCTTACGACCACAAAGGCCTTTTTAAGCCTAGCCATGCATCCCAAATCTTTGACAAGATGTTCTTCGTGTTTCACTGTTGCAGTCAACACACTTGGGTTATCTGCCTGCGGGTAGCCCTCAGTCGGCCCGAATACGAGAGACTTACTATTTCTGCATCGGTTGCTGTCATTCCAGGACTGACGTCAGGTCGTTAGGGGGTATAAAAACAGGCAGCCGATGCCATTACATCAGTCTTTCTTGCCGAGGAGCCTGAAGCAGAAACAGTTCACAAGTGCCAGTCGGTCGCTACCTGAATTTTCGTTTACGAATTGAATAATCCTGATGTGTTTCAAAGGTAAGTACCCCATTGAGGATCCTTTTTTCTTGCTCTAAAAATGTCAGAAAAAGTTAACAATTGTCTTGCCTGTGGAAAGCAAATACCACCCAGAGATTTTCATTCTTACTGCGTCACCTGTTTAGGCCCAGACCACGATGTTACCTCGCTGTCGGTTTTGTGTCTTGTTCAATGCCTGGACCATTCATTGTTGGGGTCTCATTGTCACTAAATTCTTTCGCTGTCGATCTCCATATTCCGAAATGGCTTTGGTAAGCCATCAGACTACCGATATTCTGAAAAAAACGTAAGGATAAAGACAGAGACAGACCACATAGGTCCAAAGCTGCCGACGACGCTTCCAATAAGCTAGTCGCCAGTTCGCCGGTACTCAGTGAAGCACTTTTGCAGCCCCTGTTGGTCCGCTTCAGTGGATTTGCAGGCCTCTACCGAGACCCATTCGAAGTCCGGTATGCCGCGAGACTCTTCTTCGACTCTGGAACCTGTGGATGTCTCTACCGTGGATGGGTCTGGAGCCGCTGTGCAGGCACCGGCTTCTGAGGCAATTATTCGCACTACCGATGTTTGACTCAAACTGACGACTTTTTTTTTTATCTAAAACTGCAGAGTTTCTTAGGCCTAGAAAACAGACGACCAAAGTGCATGCACCTTCTCCCATGCCACAACGACAAATGTTTAGAATGGCAGAAGACCTTATTATGCTGATTAGGGGAAGTCAACCTTCCCCTGCTAAGAGGAAAAGAGCCCAGTCCCCTGCAGCTTCAACAGACCAGGAGTCCAATGACTCTGAGGTATCTGATTATGAAGACATGCTCTTATCTGCTTATGAGAATTCAGATGCAGAGAAATCCATTCCCCTCTGCCTCCCCTCCAGAGGATTTTTTTTTTTTTTGGTGAAACCTTACATACTTTAAGAGAGCATTTTCAACTGGGAATGCCAAGACTATCCTCAGTCCAAAAAGAGACTCCGAGATTTCCTAGATTTGCCACAGCACAGGCCTTTAGCAATACCCCGTGTCCTGGAAGTTGATGATGTTTTTATGGAATCCAGTCTTCCTCCTGATACTTTACCTCCTGCCCCTAGGAAACCAGACAGGTACTACAGAGTACCTGACACTCACACATTTCTTTTCAAGAGTCCTACTGCTGACCCAGAGATCATTTCCCAGAGGTCTAAAGGTATCAAGGCAACTACAGCCAAGAATCTCACCCTTTCGGACAGGGATTCCAGAGCTTTGGACAGGTGGGGTAAGAAGGTATATACCTCTGCAACTCTTGCTATTAGGGCATTGAATTGTCAGTTTCGCATGCTGAAGTACCAGCAACATATTATGGAACTTATTAAACCAAAAGTGACAACCTTTGCAGACTGTGCAGAAAATAAAGAATTGCAGGAGCTTTTGCACTCTGAAAGCCAAGTCAGCAAGCATACTTTGCAGTGTGGCTTTGACACCCTAGAAGCATCTTGCTGGGCAGCAGTCACTGGTTCTGTAGTGAGAAGACATGCTTGGCTCAAGGAGCAGACCTTGCCAGACCATATCATATCAAAGTTACTAGACGCTCCTTTGAACAAGGGCAGTTTGTTTGGCACCAAAGCAGACAAAGTTCTTAAAAAGATGGAAGAGAAAGCTAAGTCTATGCAGACTGTTAAAGAATTCTTACAAGTGCAGCCCCTTAGATTCAGTAGGCATTGCCCTTCCAAACACTGGTCCTTTCCAGCCTCCTCCAGTCCATCTCAAACCAAACCCAGGGGAAACAGACCACCCAGACTACAGTCTCAGGGTATGCAGAGATCTAAGCAATGGAGTGTCCCCACCCTCAAAGCAGGGAGTGGTAAGCCACCTCCTTACGGAAAAAATCAAAATGACTTTTCTACTCCACTCCCCACCTCTGCCCAATTGCTTCTGCCCCTAGGAGGAAAACTTGCCCTTCAGGCAAAAAACTGGATGTATGCTCGAATGAGCAAACGTCCTAATCCAGAATAACCAAACACACTTTAACGAAAGCGCTTTTATCGAAAAAGCACTTTCGTTAAAGAGTGTTACAAAAAAATAAATAAATAAAATACTACATTTACATTTTAGCAGGGGGGCTGTGCCCCCCACACCCACCCTACTTTAATATTCAACCTCTGAGACTGCACTACAGGACTGCAGGACTCTAAGATATGGGGAAAGGGGAAATTTCCCTTATCCACACCATAGTACAGCCTTTGCAACAGGTATACTTACTCAAAAGTGCTTCTTCGGTGAAAAGCACTTTCACGTAAGTATGCCCGGCCATTTGGGTTTCGGTTGTTTGCTCATTCGAGCAAAGGTCCTGAACCCATATATATATATATATATATATATATATATATATATATATATATTTTTTTTTTATTTTTATTTATTTTATTTTACATTTGTTAACCGGGCTAGTCCAACTGGATACATGTCCATTTTCAGTGGAGGCCCGAGGAGAAAAGTTCCGCTATCTACTACATGGTAACAAAACAGTAAATACAAAATAAACAATGCATATAAATCACAAATAAGCAAGGCATTACACAACAATTTCAGGAAGTTCAAAAAAGGGGGATAGAGAGACAAGGAAGTTACTTAAGTACAGGTGTGGAAAAAAGTGAGAGAAGTATTTAAGTTGTTTAAAAAGTTAACAAAGGTGTTACTAGAAAAGTATAGTATGTAGTTGAGATAGTCATATCTCAAGTAGAAATGAAAAAATAAATTGAAGAAATAGATTTGGGAGAAAGTGTAAGGGATATAGGAGAAGAATAGGAGGTAGAAGAGCAGCTAGATCAGCTAGGGTTGATGCAAGAGCAAAGCCAGTGATTAGTAAGAAAGTTTTAATTTGGTTTTAAATAGTGTGATGGAAGTCTGGGCTATAAGGTCTGGAGGAAGTTGATTCCAAATTTTACCGACTGAGTTGGAAAATATGGAGTCACCTGCTGTGTTCTTTGATAGAGAAGTTTGAATCAGTATTTTATTAGAAGAGCGTAGGGCTTTTAAGTTGTTATAGGGTTTTATAAGGGTGGAGAGCATAGGTATATTTTCAGGGTGGTAAAGGGCTTTGTGGGCAATTGTAAGCTGATAGTACTGAATTAGGTGGGGTAATTCCAGCCATCCTAGGTTAGAGAGGTTCAGACAGTGATGTGTTTTATATGGAGAGGCAGTGGCAAATCTGGCAATGTTGTTGTAGGCTGCTGTAAGCTTTTTTATGTTATGTTTAGAGAGATTAGTATATATGGGGGAAGCATAAAGTAGAGTAGAGATAAGATGTGTTCTAGCTATGTTAGTTCTTGCTTCAGGGGTAAGGAAAGTTCTGATTCTGTAGAGAGAACCTAATTTTCTATTAGTTGCTTTTGTGGTGGAGTTGATATGAAAATCAAATTTTAGTAGGTTGTCAATAGTAATACCCAAAAGTTTGGTTGTTTGGACAGGAGAGATAAGGGTGCCATTGTTAGAAGTAATTGTGAAATTAATAGAGGGAGACAGGTGTGTGGGTAAAAAGAGGAGAAGTTTAGTTTTCTTAGGGTTTAAGAGAAGACTGTGATTGGAGAACAATTGCTCAATAGTGGTGAATGTCTTTTGGGTAAGGTAGTGAAGGTCAGCTTGGTTTGTGGCAGAGCAAATGATGGTGGTGTCATTGGCGTACTGAATACAAGTAGTTAGGGGGGTGGCAAGATGCAGGTCGTTAATAAAGATGGAAAATAAAAGAGGACCTAAGATGGAGCCCTGAGGGACTCCTAAAGTGGTGGGAAGAAGTTCTGAAAGATTGTTGTTCCATAAAACAGCTTGTTTCTGGTTTTGAAGATAGGAGGTGAACCAGCTTAAGGCAAGATTATCGAGAGAGAGAGATTTTAAACGATGTAGGAGGAGTTGGTGATTCACCATATCAAAGGCTTTAGACAGGTCTACAAAGAATGCTGATGAAAGAAGATTGCTATTCCGGTTAATATGAATGGAGTCAATAAAGGATAATAAGGCTGTGGTGGTGCTATGGTAAGGACGAAAGCCATGTTGGCAGTTAGCGAGGAGATTATTAGATAGGAGGTGATTTAGTAACTGTTTGTGGATGCATTAATCCATTATTTTTGCAATAGAAGATAGCAGTGCTATAGTGGTATAGTGCTATAGTATACACTTATAGTGCATATTATATATATATATATATATATATATATATATATATATATAGCTGTAACATTCAGCTTATTTTTAAGTATAATCTCTCACTCTCTCTCTCTGTATATAAAATACATGCAGTCATATACATATATTTGTGTGTGTATTTTATATATATATATATATATGTGTGTGTGTGTGTGTATGTATATATAGGTGTATGTATGAGTCTGCTTCTAAATTTCAAATTTTTGAATTTCTTACGGTTGAGACCATAAAATCGAAGTTTTGAAACTTTGAACCATTTAAGTGAAGATTGCCATACTGCGTGGAACAGTATATTTACCATTTTCCTCGCTGTAGTGCAGTCTTGGAGTTGGAATATTTAATTAGCAGGGGATATCGAGGTGCAGGGGGGTTGCCCCCTGCAAAAACATAAAAAAAACTTTTTTGTTTTTATTTTTTCTTAATTTACATTTTAAAGTTTCAAAACTTCAATGTTATGGTCTCAGTCATGAGAAATTCAAAGTTTTGAAACTTCATAATTTTGAAGTTGACCCATATAGAGTGGATCTAAAAAGTGTATACACCCCTGTTAAAATGCCAAGTTTTGTGATATAAAAAAATGAGTACATATCTGTTAGGGGAAAAACATAAAAAAATTAAAAAAAAGTACAATAAGCTGGCTGCATAAGTGTGCACACCTTTAAGTACAGCATTCAGTCTTCTTGGGTGCACACCTGCCATCAATTAGTGAGACTCTGATTAACCCCAAATAAAGTTCAGTTGTCCTAGTATGATTTTCCTGATGTTTACTCACTTGCCTGCCACAGCAAAAGCCATGGTTCGTAGAGACCTTACAAAGCATCAAAGGGATCTCATTGTTGAAAGGTATCACTTCGGAGAAGGGTAAAAAAAATTCCATAGCATTGGATATACCATGGAACACAGTGAAGACAGTCATCAAAAAGTGGAGAAAATATGGGACGACAGTAATGTTGCAAAGAACTGGACGTCCCTCGAAAATTGATGAAAACACAAGACAAAAACTGGTCAAGGAGGCTGCCAAGAGACCTACAGCAACACTGAAGGAGCTGCAGGAATTTCTGACGAGTACTGGTTGTGTACTACATGTGACGTCAATCTCCTGTTTTCTCCATATGTCTGGACTATGGGGTAGGGTTGCAAGACAGAAGCCTTTTCTTACAGAGAAAAACATCCAGGCCTGGCTAAAATTTGCAGAACAAAATACATCAGGTCTCCCAAAAGCATGTGGAAAAATATGTTATGGTCTGATGAGACCAAGAATGAACTTTATGGCCACAATTCCAAAAGGTACGTTTGGCGCAAAAACAACACTTTGCATCACCAAAAGAACACCATCCCCATGGTGAAGCATGGTGGTGGCAGTGTCATGCTTTGGGGTTGCTTTTCTTCAGCTGGAACTGGGGCTTTAGTCAAGGTGGAAGGAATTATGAACAGTTCCAAATACCAGTCACTTTTGGTCCAAAACCTCAGGCGTCTGCTAGAAAGATGAAGAGGAATTTCATCTTTAAACACAACAATGACCCTAGGAATACATCCAAATCAACAAAAGAATGGCTTCACCAAAAGAAAATTAAAATATTGAAATTGCCCAACCAGAGCCCAGACCTATATCCAACAGAAAATCTGTGTGTGACCTGAGGAGGACTGTGCACAAGAGATGCCCTCGCAATCTGATGGATTTGGAGTGCTTTTCCAAGGAAGAGTGGGCAAATATTGCCAAGTCAAAATGTGCCATGCTGATAGACTCCTACCCAAGAAGACTGAATGCTGTAATTAAATCAAAAGGTACTTCAACAAAGTATTACTTTAAGGGTGAGCACACTTATGCAACCAACTTATTGTACGATTTTTATTTTTTATATTTTTCCCCAAACAGATTTGTTTTTCAATTAAATTATACAGGTTATAGGTCACATTAAAGGAGGGAAGAGTTTTGAAATGATTTATTGTGTTCTCATTTTTTTTTATATCACAAAAACCTGGCCTTTTAACAGTGGTGTGTACACTTTTTATATCGTGTGTGTGTGTGTGTGTGTGTGTGTGTGTGTGTGTGTGTGTGTGTGTGTGTGTGTGTGTGTGTGTGTGTATATATATATATATATATATATATATATATATATATAGGGTTGGGAGGGTGGCCTAATGGTTAAGGTGTTTGCCTTGCAAGCACAAGGTGCAGGGTTTGAGTCTCACAAGGGATAAATGGCTAGGCTTAAAATGGCTCGCAAGGGCAGTTAGCTTAGTACTAATCTATGAACCTATGAACCTATATATATATATATATATATATATATATATATATATATATATATATATATATATATATATATATATATATGGATTTCTATTACAAGAATGAAAGTTCACTACTTCAAACTTGTAATAGTAAGCCTCACTTCTGCTAAAGTTCAGAAAATATCAGCACTCAAAAACCAATAAGCAGGATGTGGAAGATACCTTCCCCGGAACAAACACTGTCTGGCCACAGAAAATAAAGTGAAAAAATTCGCTGATAAATAATCCAGCTGAACGAAACCATCAATGAGGTTTAAAAAATGAAACCAAATGTAATCCAAAGACAACGTATTTAATGAACAAAAACTCAAAACCACAAGCGCTTTCGCCTGGTATTACCAGGCTTTATCAAGTGTAACAAATAATACTTTCACGTGATGTATATAAAGTGCTTGGCTTAAAGCCATTGGTTAATTGCTTAAAAACATTGATTAATTGTATTGGCATACATTGACTTAATTTAAGAACAACTTTAAAATATGAAAAAAATACATACAGTGCATTGAAAAACGCTACTGTAAAAAAGAATGCAAACACATAAATTAGATTTAGTTAAAAACTTTAAAAATCCTAATACAGGCAACACTTGAAGATATTAAAAATATTCTTGTCAGAGTCAAAGACCAAAATTCTGTCAACTAAAGGTTGGAAATGCACAGTTAGCATGAGCCCAGTGGGTTACCCTGAAGGAACTAGACTAGAAGTGCAAAATAAATGAAGGGAACGCCATGTGGATCGTGTAAAGGACCATAGCCTGTACCTACATAAGGTAAACAGCTGAATAGAGAAAAAAACACAGTATGTGGCCTCAAACATGAGAGGGATAAACAAGGAGGGGGGATGTGGGGGGTGGAGAAATGGTAAACCTTGGGAAACTAGATTAAATTCAAAGAACATTTCTTTTAGCTTTGAGTATACTGGCTAAACTTAAGTTGTCATTTAAGCCTGGGTACCTTGTCGCATTCAGTTTTAATTGCCAAGACAATTCCCTAGAAGAAAGTGTAGTTTCCCAATCCCCTCCTCTCTGATCAGGAGAAACTTTTTCAAGAACAAAGAAACAAATGGACATGTTAGGACATACCAAAGAATGTCTGAAAAAGGCATTGGTTTCTTTTTTACATTTGATGTCATAAAAATGTTCGTATATCCTTCGTTTCAAAGCCCTTTCTGTTTTGCCCACATAAAAAGATGTGCAAACCTCACAAAAACCTAGGTATACCACGCCCGAAGAGTAACATGAGTAATACTCACTAGCTGTTAAAGTGATGTTACGAGCAGAGACGTGTACCTTGTGAGTGTTTGCAATGAAGGGGCATTGATGACATCTACCACATGGGAACGTTCCCTTCCTTTTGTAACAACTAGAGTGTTCTGACTTGTCCTTAGTGTTCATGTTTTGTTCAAAAATACCCTTCAGATTGGTGTTCCTTTTTCTAACAAAAGAAATGTTAGGGGGAAACAAGTTACTGAATTCCTCATGGGAGGTAACCACCGGCCAGAAAACCTTCATAGTCCTTTCTATGAAACATGCATCAGCTGAATAGGTGTAAACAAAACTCTTGGAACTATTCTGATCTGTCCTTGTTCGAACTCTAGGGAATGGTGCTCCAGCACCTAATAACGGTGGAAAAAACTGGTCTCTTGTAATAAGGATCTCACTAAGGATGTCCTGAAAAAAAGCAAGTGGATAGCCCCTATCCAAAAATAGAGTTCTGAGAATAAAGTTCACTTTAATGAAACAACCTATGTCCTCCACTGTGGTGCACTAGTCACGGACCTTAGGGTTAGGGCACAGGTTAGGGTAAGGGGATAGTTAGTAAAGCTATCCCCTTGCCCTAACCCTAAGGTTTGTGATTATCGCACCATAGTGGAGGACATTGCTATGTCCTTCACTGCGCTGCAGTCACGGACCTTAGGGTTAGGGCATGGGTCATGGTAAGGGGATAGACCTACGGGCTATCCCCTTAGTATGACCCGTGCCCTAACCCTAAGGTCCGTGAGTACTGCACGGAAGTTCACTACAACACCCGTTTGTTGTACTTAACTTCGCGTAAGTGCACTTTCGCTGCAGTGAGCATTCCATGCACTATTTCGAATTTGTGAAACTTTGATCTAGTGTATGATATATATATATATATATATATATATATATATATATATATATATATATATATATATATATATATATATATATATATATATACATTTTTATATATATATATATATATATACACATTTATATAAAAACGTGTGTATGTGTATCCTAACTGTGTAACCTTAAAATATGGTATACATAATCCCTCTTGTTCTAAAGGGGGGATTAAATTGATCCAGCTAATCTTTGCCTTCTTCCTCTCCCACATAAACTCCTTTAACTTTTTATTAATATCCACAACCTCTCCTCAGGCTGATAGAAGTGTACCTAACCTAAACATTTTCAGCTACTTTTTTCTTAGTGACAAGGTCCATATTTATATTATCTCCTTCCTGTTTTTTTTTTTTTTTTTTTTTTTTATTATTATCTTCTCTTATTTCCTCTAAGTATCTTGTTAACTCGTATGCCCAAATATTGTGTTTTTTCTTGCTCATGTAAGTATGAGTATTGCCGAACCAACAAATGTTTAGGCACATAGTTTACAGTTTTGCCTTTGTCTTGAATTCATTTACTTTATATCGTGAAAAATGTTTGAAACCATATCAAAATATTTAGTAGAATATGGATATCTTATTTTGGATATGTCACATTCAGTGTAATACCATCCAAAAGCATAACTAGTTTATTTTGACATCTGTAACACCAAATTTGTAAACCTCTTATTTGCCTAGTCAAAGGCTACAAATGTAATGCAAACAGCAAAGAGGAGTGTGGACTTCCCTGCCTAGCTTTTATACTGAAACCCAGGCTGTCAGAAATTACCTGTCCCACTTTTATTCTTGCCTCAGAGCTGTCTTATATTTTCTTGATAATTTTATTTAGAAATGCAAATGCTGTCATTGCCATGGTTATGAAATCTCATCAGGCTCTCTTCCTCAAGTCTTTCTGTCAGTAGCAGTGTATGTTTATGTTCAGCACCCTTCTGTAGCATCACTGCTTTACTAATATTACTAGATGCCTGACTTCCTTACACAAACCCACTGTGATCTGTATCTGTCAGTTCTGACAAAATATTACATCCTTTAGCCAGTACAGATGTAAATTAATAGTTCTGGTTCAGTAATGAAATGTATCTGTCTGATGCCAGGTTCAGTGGGTCCTCCTCTTCTTTTGATAATATTGCCACCTTTGATGTAAGAAGGTGGTAGTTCTCTGTCATTTAAGGCTTATTTATCATTAATAGTTTCTTATCTTTTAACTTCAGACTTCTCCTGTTATGCCATCAATTCCTGGAGATTTTCCTGCTGACAGACTATGCATTGGCCTTTTTATTTCTTCTGTATCTAGCCTCACTAATCCTTCAGCCTCATCTTCCCCATAATACTGGCTTATTTAAATCCTGTATGAATATTTCTAATAGATCTCTATCCTGACTTCCAGTGCCCAATGTCTTATATAGATTTTCATAACGTCTCCTAAATATTTCCATTTTCACTTCAGGGTTTATGATTATTGTGCATATCCTAGGATCTGTGAGTCTAAGTAACCAATCTTTCTACTTTCTGTTGTCTTAGTCTTTGGAATAACAGTTTTTGCACTCCTGGATTGCTTTCAGAATATAATTGAGTAACTGAAATACTCATTTTCTCATGTTATCCAGGTGTTTCATTTAATTTTCCCTTGGTTTATTGCAACTGTTTTTCTTCAATATTTGTAATATTCCCTTGTGTGTTTTCTAGCAGTTTGACCATTTGCTATCCCTTTTATGTAGTTTGTTATTCTTCTCCCATATCACTTTCTTTATTGTTTCTGCCATATGTTTAGCATTCAGTTTCATCTTCTTCCAGGTACCAAAAATCCTTTTTCAAGTACTTTCTGTCCTCCCTAAAATTTAGAGTTTGTCCTTAAAAAAACTTTTGCCAGTAATTATGTAGGAAAACCCCAGTGTATTGTTGCTTTCCATTATATCAGCCTAGTAATTTTAGGGGCATAGTCAGACACAGATATCCAGTGAGTCTGAAACCTGTCAGTCAGATAGATATGCTCCTGTGGTGTATAATTTCTATCCATTCTAACTCAGATGCTATATCTTTAATAGCAAGTACTTACATATATTTATTTGAAAATTTCCCTTCTATTGCCTCTCAGACATCCGCATTACTACTATGTTCTAGTCACTATCCATAAATAAAATATATTTTTGAAAACTTGGTGTTCTTCCTAGGATTCTCCTAAACTTGGAACACATTTGATTTGAGCAGGACATGTCAAAGTAATCCATATCATCATTCAGCATCAGCAGCCTGTTTTATTACAACTCTACCATAGTGGTCTTTTTGCCCTTCCTTTATCACAGTTGGCACCCCCTTTCCTATCAATAAATCCAGTAAATCAGTATCCCTTCTGTTTTTCTTTGTCCTTGATTTTCTGCTGAATATAGTTTCATAGATTACATTTGATGTGTCAAGCCTAAAAGGCAATGTCAGAAAACACACTTTGAATCTGTTAATATACCCTTGAATGTTTCAAGGTTTCCAAAGATGTTTTGAACTAATCCAATGAGATACTGTGTCTGATAGGCAATTGTAGCTTGATGTTTATCATTCACACTGCCTCAGTGGCATATAGATTTTGTGCCGACACAAACCCACACTGGCAGCTTTCCAGAGCTCTGAAATCCCTCCTCTGACTCTCCGTCAGTTGAACACTAGTGACTTACTTGTGCATGTGGAGTCACAGTATAATTGTGCCTGCTGTTTCTGTTGTTTATCTACTTAACTTTAAAGTTCTCACAGGAAAACATTTTTCACTTTTTTTCTTCATTTATGTGATATTTAACTACAGATTTAGCACTGCTGTAGCCATTTTTATTGTTAAATCTCAGTTTTACCATGAATTATTTTACGTGCATTTTCTGTGGAGTTTTTTTTTTTTCATTTTTGACATGTGAATCTATACATAAATGTTTATTTATGTTGTTTAAATGTTTTTTGTTTGAATCAAGGGCTTATGTTTGATTTTTTGGCACTATTTGGACAAGTGAATTTTACTCAGTACTTTGATTGTGTGCACTGTTTTCCATACTGTGCGGATTATAGAACAATGCGTATTGCATTTTACATTGTTTCTGATACATTTTATGACGTTTAGCCCTATTTACTGTGTGGGGACATAGTATAGTTTATCTTTTCTGTTATTGCTTCCTCTAGTCAGCCTGTAATACTTTCAATGTATTATGTCTGGTGTATTTTACCCTGACTTGATGGATCCTGATACAGGTTGATCTGATATTGTTAATCCTCATTCATTCCTTACGCATGGGTATCGGTTCCGACCTCGAAACTGAGCCGGCCATTTTCCAAGCTCGCGTCAGCTTCAAACTCTCGACCTAAACTTTTACCCACAATTCCCGTCTCTCTGTTACCTCAGATTTCATTTGCCGTGTTGCCATTCGGTCATGTCAAGCTGCTTCTCTTGAGCTAAGTACAGTTATTTGTTGTCTAATAGTAATTTATATTACTTTTCTGTCAGAAAAGTTTCTATTTCGTTTTCTCTTACCCTATCACATCTAGCGACCATAATTTCTTGAGGTTTTCTTCTCTTTTTTCTACTTTTTTGCCGCAAGGAATTTCTCCTTTTACCATCATTGGTAATCTTCCCTTTTTTTCATACCTTCGGGTTTTCTTTTGTAACATTACTGGTACCCTTTTCTACTATCTAATTTTACTATCATGGCAGATAAGAAAGGTAGTCCAGGGTTTAACGGTGTTCTGATTGTGGACACAAACTACCCACATCTGATGCACACTCTTTGTGTGTTTATTGTTTGGGGGCGTCCCACTTATCTGTTGACCCGCCCTGTACTATCTGTGAAATTTTTCAAATAGAACTTTGTTGGAAAGGAAAAACAAGTTGTTGCTGAAGGTTCTTCTTAAATCTCCCTTTTCAGAGGCTGTTTCTGGGTCGGAGGCCTCAACCCCCTCCTAGAGCCCATAAGAAAAACTTGGATGTTCCTACCAAGGCTAAATCTTTGCCTTCGCCCCCAGCTGGGGATTCCCACCAACCAAAATCTAAAAAAGTTAAATTTTCGGTCCCGGAGCTCACTCAGTCAGCCCCAATGCTTTCGGTGCCTAGATCTTTGGCACCGAGGCATTTGGCTCCATTAGTGATCTCTGCTCCGTCTTCTCCTGCATCCATCACTATATCGGCACTGAGGGGCTCCTCGGTTCAGACTATTACCACTGTATCTGCACCAACCGCTCAGTCGGCGCAGACCTTGACCATGTCAGCTCCGACATCTTACTCAGAACCGATGCGTTTATTGTTGACTCCAGTTTTGTCGGTTCCAGCTTCGGTACTGACAACCACTTTGCCACCGATCCCTGTGTCGGTGCAGACCATGACCTCACATCGATAACTTCTTCGGTGCAGACACCTGTAGTCCAGTCTCTCTCGGCACCGTTGTTCTCTGTGCGGACTGATGAGATGGGCACAGAGTTTCTGTCTTCTGTGGACAGGCCTGTTTCTCCCTCAGTCTCTGTGAAGTCCACTAGAAGCCTTTCCGAACACGATGTGTTGTGTCTTGTTGATCAGGTGCTCTTGGCCAGAGTTATCCCACCCCCCCCTGGAACTATCCTTCCTTGGGAGGTGATCACTCATCTCCAAAGACACCTTCTTATTCTCTTCCTTCATTGCCTTTGAAGTCCATGGATATAGCACAGTCTTCCCCTTCTGCGGTTCCCTTTATGAATCTCACTAAGGAACCGCATTTGCCTTCGTGGCCGGAAAGTTTTGCTATGACCCAGGATGTCAGTTGTGACATGCATAGTTTCCTGCTCCACAACCATCCGGGGACTCTGGGTCAGCAGGCTGAGCCACTTAGGGGAGGGGTGACCCCTGTCCTGGACATTCACTCCTCTTCAGGTGGACCAGCCTCCCAACTGATGGAGAAGGCTTTTGCTGCTGCTGGCGATAATGGACTGTCTATCCCTCCCCCCTCCTCTGGTACACTGGTTTCACAAGTCGCACCGAGCGGACACCAGGTGCAAGGGCCTCAGGGCATATTCCCACAGGAAACACATTTTCCGCTGTCTTCCCCAGCTTCTCCCACTGAGGAAGTCCACATGAATAGTTCATGTAAGAGGAAGCACATGGACTCCACAGAGGAGTCCTTCACTGAAGACACAGATTTTGATGAGGGGGAAGGATCCCCTCGGTCACCCTCTGAGGTATCCTTTGGTGATACCTCGAAATCCTGAAACAGAGAGGTGACTGGCAGTCCTCTAATCTGACCTCTGAGGAATCTGTGTTCCTGCAGGCTTTTCGCGCCTGGCCCCCAACCTCCTGGGTTACTCCACCTGCCGATGAACTTGTCCGGCTTATCATGTGGCGTACTTCGAGGGCTCCTGACACCATTGAAGCTATTCCCCGAAGGCCAGATAAGATTTTGTCCCCTCCTGCTATGGATCCCCATTGGTCAAAAGGTCTTCCTGTGGATGCTTTGGTGGTGGTGGCCGCAACAAAAAAGGATCTGGCAGAAGAAAGCCAGACAGTCCATCCGCCTAACAGAGTCCCGGGCCCTGGACAGGATAGAGAAGCGCACCTTTGCATCAGCAACCTTTACTATCAGGTCTCTGAATTATATGGCACACTTTACCAGGCTTCAAAGGGATCTGATTTCTGAGCTTTCTGAAACCTTGGCTGGTGCCGTGTCTGATGAGGTCCATGACAAAGTGGCCTCTCAGCTGGCCACCATTGAGTCAGTATGTAACTCCTCTATGCGACCGATATCTCACGCATTAGAAGGAGCAGCTAGAGCAGCGGGTTCAGCTGCGGTCTTGAGACGACACGCCTGGATGCGCTTGTGCAATTTCGCAGAACCCTTTATGTCTTCCTTTCTTAATGCTCCCATTGAGGCCTCTTCGTTGTTTGGACCCAAAGTTAAAAGCACACTGGCCAGATGTGAACAGGACGGTAAGACCCTTTCTGCCGTAGGTATCCATTATTCTTCCCCTCAATGTGCTTTCTCCCGAAACCAAAAGAGTGGGAAGATATGGTTCAGGAAATCTCAGGGTCCTTTCCGTGACACACAGGCCGAGTTCTCCCCTAGAGGCAGAGGGGGAAACTTACAGGGAAGACTCTCCTTTTAGGGTAAAGGGGGTCTGTGTAACCAGGGTTCCAGGGACTCTTTCCCTGGCCAACCCTACCAGCGCTCCTGAAGAGTGGCCCAATTCCTTTCCTCTGGAGGTGGTTGGGGATCGTTTCTTCTTGTACCCTTCTGCCTGGCTAACCATCACCACCGATTCTTGGGTACAAAGGATTATAACCAGAGGTTAGCATATCCCCTTCAATTTTTCTCCTGTCCCTTCAAAAAACCTTCCCGACGTTCCACCCAGTCAAAGGGAAGAAGCAGCACTAGAGATAGAAAAGCTGCTAAGAAAGAGAGTCATCCAAATAGCCCCTCCAGACCAGATAGGATCCGGATTCTACTCAAGACTATTTTTGGTGCCAAAGAAAACCAGGGACTGGAGACCAATTTTGGATCTCAGTGTATTGAACAAGTTTGTGAGAAGTACAAACATTCTGGATGGTCACAATACAGTCTATCCTCCCGCTTTTGGAAAAAGACGATTGGATGTGCTCGATAGATCTTCAAGGCGCGTACTACCACATAAAGGTGGACAGGCCATCAAGAAGATTTCTGCGCTTCTGTGCGGGAGCCAGTCACTACCAGTTCAGAGTACTGCCCTTCGGACTCTCTATAATCCCCAGAGTGTTCACAAAGTGCATGGCAGTTGTCACAGCTCACTTGCAACTTCAAGGATTCCAGGTGTTTCCATACCTAGATGACTGGCTCATTTCTGCCCCCACCTGACATCTACTGGAAGAAGCCCTGGCATACTCTGTCCTCGCTGTGCAAAGGCTAGGCATAACCATAAACTGGCAAAAATCCAATCTCACCCCATCTCAGTCGGCAGAATTCATAGGGGTTATCTTGGACACAAAGAACTGCAGAGCTTCCATTTCAGAGCACATAATTTTAAGGATAAAGCAACAACTGATTGCAATCCTTTCAAGGGAGAAATCCATGGCTCACTTGGTTCTACAGCTGTTGGGTTCCATGGCAGCCTCCATCACCATTGTCTCCCTGACCAGGTTTCACATGAGGCTTCTACAATGGCTTCTTCTCACCTAATGGTATCCCTTTCAGCATCCTCTTTCAGCCATGATTCGAGTAACCCACAGGTGCAAACAGGATTTAAATTGGTGGATGACACACAATCTGTCACAGTGGTCACGCCCCTTCTCCCCTCCAGCAACCCAAGGCCACAGTGACCACAGACGCCTCCCTGATGGGGTGGGGGGGCCGTGTCAGGGACAGACAGTCCAAGGCACTTGGTCCGAACTGGAGGCCCGTCTGCATATAAATGTTCTAGAGCTAAAGGCGGTGCTTCTGGCGTTGCAAGCATTCCATCCCCTGCTGCCGTCTGGGACAATTGCGATTCAGTCAGACAACATGGCGGTGGTCTGGTACATCAACAAGCATGGTGGAACCAAATCTTACCCCCTTTGTCGAGAGGCCATGAGGATATGGCAATGGGTGATGGCTACCAACCATTTTCTTCTAGCAACGCACATTCCCAGGAGTTCCACCGTGATAGCAGACAGACTCAGCAGGTGCATTCTTCAACCTCACGAGTGGACCCTGAATCCCTTTATAGCGGCGGAGATATTCCACCGCTGGGGCCGTCCTTGCTGCGACCTTTTTGCATCCCCGACCAACTACAAATGCAGCAACTACTTTGCCCTGATTCTCCCTCCGGGACAGTCACCCAGGGATGCTCTAGTCCACGATTGACTCTCGGGTCTTCTTTACGCATTCCCACCCTTTCCCCTCATTCCCCAGTTTCTGAAGAAAGCCCATCAGTTGAAGAGCAAGGTGATCCTCATAGCACCATATTGGCCTCGACAGATTTGGTTCCCCTTCCTTTGGCCTCACTTACTAGATCGACCATGAGTTCTCCATCCAACCCCGGAGTTGATCTCACATCCACAGAACCTGATTCATCCCAACTTAAACAGCCTGAAGCTCACAGCTTGGCTACTCCAATTCCCTTGATTGTCAGGCAGAATGATCTTTCGTTATCAGTACGTGACATTCTCATTATATCTCATAAGTCTTCCACTAGAATTACTTGTCTGAGCAAGTGGAAAAGATTTACCTGTTGGCTGAAAGATAAACAAGTAGATCCCTTCTCAGCACCAGTGTCAATAATACTAGGCTGTCTGGCCGACCTTTTCCAATCGGGTCTATCGGCCTCTACCATTAGAGTTCATTTGGCTGCAAGTTCTAATTTTCACGAGGGTGTCCAAGATTCCTCTCTTATGTCCCACAAATTGTGCAAGACCTTCGTAAAAGGTGCGAGTCATCTGAAGCCACCTTTTAGAGAACGTATTCAACCATGGGATTTATCATTAGTTCTACAAGCTCTGACAATGCCACCCTTCGAACCAGCCTCTTCTTGTGACCTCAAGCATTTGTCATGGAAAACCTTGTTTTTGGTCACAATTACTTCTGCCAGACGTATTTCTGAGCTTCAAACTTTATGTATCAAGAGTCCATACTTGATTTTTCATAGAGACAGTGTCTCCAAGAACTAATCCATCCTTTCTGCCAAAAGTGATCTCTGAAATGTCCATTAATCAAACCATTGAATTGCCAGTTTTCTTTCCCAGTCATTCAAACAGAGGAGAGTATTGCCTGCATACCCTAGATATCCACAGGCAAATCCGTTTTTACTTAAACTGGACTAGGTCCTTTTGTAAATCTGACCAGTTATGTTTGGCCTTTTCTGGACCTAGATTAGGATCTGCTGTTGCTAAGGTCACATTAGCTAGATGGTTGAAGGACTGTGTGACCTTTATTTATACACAACGTAATATCTCGTTGCCTACTACCATGAAAGCTCATTCAATAAGGTCAGTGGCAACTTCTGCTGCCTTCCATGCCAGACCTTCCTTACATGACATCTCTGCAGCTGCAACTTGGGCTATGCCTCATACCTTCATCAATCATTACAAATTGGATTTGGCCTCCAGGGGAAGAGCATCTTTCTGTTCTATGGTGCTCAGCAATGTCCTTCCATGAGAGCCTCCCAGGAATAGAGGTAGCTGGGGACTCTCTCCCATGCATAAGGAATGAACGAGGATTAGCAATATCAGATAAAGAAGTTATGTCTTACCATAATGTTCCATCTGTATTGTTGATCCTCATTCAGTCATTGTGACCCTCCCTCCTTCCCCCTCCTGTGGCTTCTAGTGGATCTCACCATCTGGTTCTCTTATGTTATTTGACCAGAGGTAGCCTCTACCTTCTTTTGACTTGCAAACTCAATCTGAGGTAACAGGGAGAGGGGGATTGTGGGTAAGAGTTTAGCTCGAGAGTTTGAAGCTGATGTGAGCTTAGAAAATGGCTGGCTCGGTTCCAAGGTCAGAACCGATACCCATGCATAATGACTGAATGAGGATCAGAAATACAGATGGAACGTTATGGTAAGACATAACTTCTTTTTCTCTACTATTGTTTTTTGTTACTTCCACCATGGTAAATCTGTTCCATGCAAACTTAAGGCACATTCCAATATAGATGTATCATCTTCCATGGCATATTGGAAAGGGCTGTACTCTAAAACCACTCTAGGAGCAGCAGCATGGTCCGCTGTTCATACATTTACAAAGCATTATAAACTGGATTCCTTCTGAAGTTCCAGAGCAGGCGTTGTGAGGAACACTCACTAGGGATTCCTGGATCCTTAGCCTTCTTCCTTCCAGGTAGGGTAAGTTTGGGAATCTACTCATATGCCACTGAGGTAGTGTGAATGATGAGTGTATTACAGTTGTGTAAGTCATACTTATCTGTAACAGTAGATGTTCAAATTTTACACTGCCTCAATGGCAACACCCACCTTCCCCCTTTTTTATAAATAGTTTGATTGTATCCGACCTTGGTTTGTTGTTAGTTAGCTTTGGTTATTTGTATTGGTGTTTTTTGGCTGCAAAATTGCTGAGTTGGTTTCAGGCAGTTCTTGCTTCTTGTCCTTCTTGGATGTTCTTCGTGTTTCACTGTTGCAGTCATCACATTTGGGTTATCTGCTTGCAGTAGCCCTCAGTTGGCCTGATTAACAAAGTCTTGGGTCCTAGATCGGTTGCTGTCTCTTCTTCCGTGACGTCAGGGGTATAAAACATGCAGCCGATGCCATTACATCAGTCTTTCTTGCTGTGTGGTGCCCGAAGCAGAAACAGTTCGCAAGTGCCGGTCGACCGACTCCTGAAATTTTCGTGTTTGAGTTTCAGAACTGAAGTCTTCAACTGAAAGCTAAGTACCCCGTTCGGGAAACTTTTTATTGCTCTAAACCGATGTCAGTAAAAGTAAATAATAACATTTTTTGTGGAAATCAAACACTTCATAAAGATTTTCATTCATGCTGTATTCCTTGCCTAGGCCCTGACCATGATGTACCTCACTGTTGGTTTTGTGCCTTATTTAAACCACGAACTATCCGTTGTCAGTATATTTGCGCTTCTAAATATTTTGGTGCTCGGTTCAATTCTGCTGATATGTCTTCGGTAAGCCGTCCGACTACCGACATTCAGAAAAAAACACAAAGATAAAGACAGAGACAGGCCAGCTAGGTCCAAAGCTGCCGACGACGCTTCTCCTAAGCCGTTCGCCAGTTCACCGGTACTCAGTGAGGCACTTTCGCAGCCCCTGATACCCACTACTTCATATTTGCAGGCCTCTACTGAGACCCATTCGGAGTCCGGTATGCCACGAGATGCTTCAACTGTGGAACCTGCGGATGTCTCTACCTTGGGTGGGTCCGGAGTCACTGTGCAGTCAACGGCTTCTGAGGGTGTATTCAGGCCTGCTGACTTGCATATTAAACCGATGCCATCTTCTTCTTCTTCAAGGCCTAGAACTCGAACCATGCCTAGAAAACTGACACCCAGACTACATGGTCAGACCTCTGTGCCTAAAAAACAAATTATAAGAATGGCTGAAGACCTTATTACTTTATTCAGGAGAAGCCAACCTTCCCTCTTTAAGAGACCTAGGACTGAGTTTGCTTATGATACTTCCGACCAGGATTCTGAAATTTCTGTTTCCTCTGATGGCCAGGATTTACCCTTATCTACCTATGAGGATTCTGATGCTGGGAACTCTATTCCCTCTGCTTCCCCCCAAGAGGATTTCTCTTTTGGTGAAACCTTACATACTCTCAGGGAGCATTTTCATTGGGAAAGTCAGGATTTCTCTGATTCTAAAAGGAGGCTTAGGGATTTCTTACTCCTGCCCCAGTACAGGCCTTTAGCTATGCCTCCTGTACTGGACATTGTTGATGATGCCTTTTCAGAATCTAGCTTGGCCCCTGACTCTTTACCTCCTGCTCCCAGAAAATCTGATAGATATTACCGGGTTACTGACTCTCACAAGTTCCTTTTCAAAAATCCTACTGCGGATCCTGAAACCATTTCACAAGGATCCAAGGGCATTAAAGCTACTACTGCCGAAAATCCTACCCCCTCTGATCTCCAGGGCGCTAGGTAGATGGGGTAAGAAGATATGCATTTCTGCAACTTTGGCCATTAGGGCCTTAAACTGTCAGTTTCATGTTAAAGTATCAGCAGCATATTATTGGATTGCTTAAACAAAAAACGATGTTGATTCATGATTGTGCTGAAAATAAGGATTTACAGGATTTAATGCATTCTGCTGAACAAGTTGGTAAACATACTTTGCAATGTGGTTTTGCTTCACTAGAGGCATCTTGCAAGGTTGCTGTAACTGGGTCTGTACTTAGAAGGCATGCTTGGCTTAAGGAGCAATCCTTGCCAGATCATGTTAAAGCTAAATTACTGGATGCTCCCTTAAATCAGGACCGCCTGTTTGGCAACAAGGCAAAAGAAGTTCTCAAAAAGATGGAGGAAAAAGCTAAATCTATGCAAACTGTTAACGATTTTTTACAAGTACAACCTCCAAGGTTTAGTCCTTTACCTGCTTCTTCCAGTCCTCCTCAGTCCAAACCCAGATCCAGCAGGGCAGCCAGTCTTCAGTCCCAGGGGACGCACAAGATTAAGCAGTGGGGGGCCTCCACTTCCAAATCTGGGAGTAATAAAACTCCTCCCTATGGTAAACTGTCTCAGTGACTTCTTTTTAAAACTTCCAAGCACTTCTCAACTGACTGCCCCTTTGGGGGGGGGGGGGATTGCACTTCATGCAAAGAACTGGGAACTCATTACCCAGGACAAATGGGTTTTAAATATAGTGTCCCAAGGATACAGATTTCACTTCCACACGTTACCATCTCCAAGCGGTTGGCTGGATCTACCTCCAAATCAGTGGGCAGAGGCCCAAAAGCAAGTACTCTCTTTTAAGCATTGAGGCTATTCAGTTGGTGCCAGAAAAGGAAAAGGGACAAGGTTTCTACTCAAGACTTTTCCTGGTACCCAGAAAAGACAATTCATGGAGTCCTATCTAGTCTAAACACCTTTTTGGTGTTTCCAAAATTCAAGATGCTGACTCTTCACCAGTTGCTTCCTATGCTAGGCAAAGATGCCTGGTTGGCAACACTAGACTTAAAGGAAGCATACCTGCACATCCCAATCTGGGAATCTTGCAGAAGATACCTATGCTTCAAAGCAGGCTACATGTACTATCAGTTCTCTGCACTGCCTTTTTGGCTTATCTACTGCACCCAGGGTTTTCACAAAGTACCTAGCTCCAGTCATTGCATTTTGCAGGCAAAGAAATATTCAAATATACCCTTACCTGGACGATTGTCTAATTCAGGCAGAAAGCCAGGACATACTTTTCAATCATCTGGCTTTTGTAGAAAGGGTGCTAACTTGTCTGGGGTACACCATAATCCAAAAAAAAATCACACCTGGTACCCTGTCAACAAATTATATTCCTGGGAGCAAGCTTGAATACAACTTCTCAGATGGCTTTCCTCACGCAAGAGAAACAAATTCATTTGACAACCTACTTCAAACAAGTGGCCACAAAAACCCTGCTATCTGCAAGGCAAATACTACAAGCCTTGGAGTTCATGGCCTCCTGCATTCTTCTAATTCCATATGCAAGACTGCATATGAGGAAACTACAGTGGTATCTAAAAAGCATATGGTGTCAACATTCTCAGGATCTAGAAGCAATGATTCCTATCATACCTTGCCTACGCCTAGAGTTCCTTTGGTGGGCAGAGGCCTGCCACCAAAACAAAGGACTAACATTCACACTACCCCCTGCCTCCCAAACCCTAACAACAGATGCATCAGACTATGCGTGGGGGGCACACCTGGCAGGGAAATGCATTCAGGGCAAATGAAACCCAAGTCAAATGCACCTGCATATCAATCAAAAATAAATGTTAGCTGTACAGAATGCTCTGACAGCCTTCAGGGACCACATTCTTCCAGGACAATTAATGGTAAAGACGGACAACACCACTGTTATGTGGTACATAAGCAGGGGGGTACACATTCTTACCCCCTCTGCAGACTAGCCATGGCATTGTGGAACACAGGCTTGAGCTTCCAAGTGCATCTACAAGCACAATTCCTGCCAGGAAAACTAAATACACTGGCAGATGGACTAAGCAGACGCCTCATGGACCCACACGAGTTGAAACCGGAACCAAGGATTTTCAACATGTTGACAAGCAAATGGGGGAGCCCAGATATAGACCTGTTTGCCTCCCCCCAGAACTATTAATTGGAAAAGTTTTGCCCAAGGACTCCCCATAGTCAAGCTTGGAAAGTGGATGCTCTGTCCTTCAGCTGGAAAAAAACTATCATTTTATGCCTTTCCAACTCTGCCTCTGCTCTCCAAAGTACTACTAAAGATCAAACAAGACAAACCATGAACACGTTTAATTGCACAAGGCTGGCCACACCAACACTGGTACCCCTCTCTTGCGCAGTGTGTCACTGTTGGCCTCATGGCACCTGCCTCAGACTCCTACCCTGCTGTCTCAGCAGGAGAACCAGATTGTGCACCCTCAGCTTCAAACACTGAACCTAGCAGCCTGGCTAATTACCTAATCTCTCCTTTACCATCTTTTAGTAAACCAGTGATGGATATCATTTTAGAGGCAAGGAGACCTAGTACTAGAAAATCTTATGCAGAAAAATGGAAAAGATTCTGTGCCTGGAACCAGTCTCAAGGGATGAGCACAGTAGTGCCCATTTTATCTCAAATTTTACAATACTTAACTGAGATGCTTCACAAGGGCCTGTCTTTCTTCTCAGTAAAAGTTCACGCCTCAGCCATTTCAGCTCATTATAACACAGAACGTGCTTTCTTCTCTCATCCACTGCTCAAGCAGTTCCTCAGAGGGGCCAAAAATTTAAGACCACCCAGGAGAGCTCCAACTCCAATCTGGAACCTTAACTTTGTATTGGAGAAACTCACCCTTCCTCCTTTCGAGCCAGCTGCTACTGCAGATTTAAAATTCCTCTCTTGGAAAACAGCTTTTCTTTTAGCAATCACCTCAGCAGGAAGGGTATCTGAATTACAGACCCTTGTGGCAGTGGAGCCTTTCATCATCTTTCATGCAGACGGGGTGTCCCTCAGGACCAATCCCTCTTTCATGCCAAAGGTGGTATCCAATGTGGCCCTTAATCAGTCCATTCATTTGCCAATCTTCTTTCCTAATCCACAGAACAAAGGGGAATGGATACTGCACTCCTTAGATGTGCCCAGACAACTTAGATTCTACTTGGAGAGGACTAAACCTCAAAGGAAATCTGAACAACTGCTGGTGGCATTTGCTGCAGGGGCAGAGGGGAAGGCTATTTCAAAGAAAACCATTTCCAAATGGATAGGCCATTGCATTCATTTCTGCTATAAGCACCATGTAAAACCTATCCCACAGGGGATCAGACCCCACTCCACCAGGGCTGCATCTACCTCTACAGCCTTTCTCAGAGGCATACCTACCATTGACATCCTAGAAGCTGCCACCTGAAGTTCTGTACATACTTTCACCAAGCATTACCATTTGCCAGTTTTCTCTAACTCCAGAGCTGGCTTTGCCATGGCAGTCTTGCAGGGCCTTATAGCTTGTCCTAATGCTATCTAAATTCCTACTCCCATCCTTAGCTTTGGGAATCTACCCAAATGTGATGACTGCAACAGTGAAACACGAAGAACATAGTACAATTGTGTACACTTACCATAAATGTAGGTGTTCGAGTGTATTCACTGTTGCAGTCCTGGTTACCCTCCCTCCAGTCCCCTGACTTCTTTTGGCTATACCTCTTCCTTCCTTTACTATGCTTAAACGCCTTTTGGTGTATTTGCTTTTTTGTTGGAGGTATAACCTTGTATATTTATAGATTTAATTGCTTCCCATTGGGGGCACCTGACATCTGGGGAAAGAAAAACTGATGTAATGACGTCGGCTGCATGTTTTATACCCCTGACGACCTGACGTCATGGAAGAAGAGACAGCAACCGATGCAGGACCCAAGACTTTGTTAATCAGGCCAACTGAGGGCTACTGCAAGCAGATAACCCAAATGTGATGACTGCAACAGTGAATACACTTGAACATCTACATTTATGGTAAGTGTACACAACTGTACTTTCTTCCTACATGGCACTAAAAGCCTGAACAATTGACTTCCTATGATAGGAGAGTTTAGCTTCCCCTGACTGAAGGGGCTTAGCCAATCTTCTGAAACAGGGAGTTAGAGGAGGGAATTCTGGGCTTTGGAAAGCTGCCAGTGTGGGTTTGTGCAGGCACACAGAACCCATGTACCACTGAGGTAGTGTGAAATTCGAACATCTTTTACAGATAAATATGACTTGCACAACTTCATCATTCACACTATGCAACTGTACTTTCCATGATCTAAAAATTTGCTGAGATACAACCTTAATCATATCTATTAATTTTGTTAATTGCATTTATTCTGCTGCATTTACTACTGCTTGTTAGTAGCCTGGTTAAATTGTAACTGTTATTCTAAGCCTTTGGCTGAAGCACTTGGGCTTCAGACCAGTTGTTTTACATTAAGAAGGTTTGTGGTCTGCACTGTTGTGGCAGGACAGGTAACGTACGTCCTTCTAAGTTGGGAGTTGCTGATTGAAGGCTTAATGTCTGTTACTCTAAAATGTATTAGTTCTGGTTTAAGCACTTGGTCTTTGGGCCAGTTATTTTACATTAAGAAGGTGTGGTCTGCACTCTTGTGGGAGGAGAGGGTAGATTCTGCCCTTCTGAGTTGCGAGTTTCTGGTCAAAGGCTTATTGTGCCTGCTTATTTAAACTGTTTCTTTCTGAAATTGGTAAGCCTTGTTTGCTGTAGCAACCTGCTGAATCTAGCTTTGTTTGTATAACTTGAGCACTATCCCAGACCATCTTTTTTGGTGAAGGTTCCCCTGCACCCTAGTGGCAAGACTGTGCAATTAGAACTTGTCTGATCAAAGACTGTTGGAACACGGCTCAGTTTTTAGCTTTTTATTGGTTAATTGGTTAATTTGTTTAAATCAGCTTGCTCATTTGCTACTGTTGTATTTAAAAATAAATAAATGAAATAAATACACTTTATGCATTGCCGCTTAGCAAGGTTGCCATAAAGTCTGCTCTTCGAATTTTCCCTTAGAACTAGCCAGTTTTTTAGTTTTAGCACTCAAATCTGTTTCTTTGAGCTCAGCACTTGTTCAGAACTCATAAACACTAAATAAGCTACAAATTACTACAGCACTCAACTTTCCTCACTTGTCTAGAGAAAAACAGTTTTTAGTACTTAATAAATAAGCACCTATCCAGGCATGTCTAAGGGTCAGCTCCTGGTGTTTTCTCCTGCCTTTCTGATGAGTCTGGGCATCTTGGAGCAATGCAGTAGTTTCGTCATGTACACAGACAACCCTCTCCTCCTACCACCCAATATTAAAACCTGTGAGAGATGCACTTATATAGCCAAACTGGAAGCAAAGCTCTCTTCACCCAAGACTAGACAGTCAGGAGGAGAAGGTAAACACTTGCACCACACCACACTAATCACATAGTCCTTCAAAACCTACACCACCAAAACACACACATAGAAACACAAAACACACACCTACATTCGCGGAGGCTCTCATTAAAAATCTGCTCAACCAACAGAGACCTCCAAAGCAGAGAGACAAGCAACCTCAACCCCCAACACAACCCAAGTGACACATAGCCCACAAACTCAGTGTGCCACTCAACCACAGCCCATAAAGCATAACAACGTTAACCAACACTCTAGTCATAGGTGACTCTATAGTCAGGCACACTGATGTTCCACTCAAAGAGAAAGTTACTATCAGCTGCCTGTCGGGTGCCAGGATCAGCCACATAACGCACGCAGGTCACTGCACAAGTACAGATATGACTCTGTCATTGCCCATGTTGGTGTGAATGACCTGAGACGTACCTCCCTGGACTACATGAAAAGAGACATGGAGAAGCTCTCTAATCTTGTAGCCCAGGCAGGTGTGACCCTAGCCCTGAGTAGCATCCTGCCATCACCAAGAATGATACCACAGTACAAGGACAAAATGATTGACTTAAACAATTGGCTATGCTGCTGGTGTCATTCTAAGGGGATCCAGTATCTGTCTGCCTGGGATGACGTGATTGATAGACCACAATGCCTTGCCAGAGATGGCCTACACCTGTCGCCCTTGGGATTCCGGATACTGGCTAAGGCTCTTGCCACCCTTATAGTGCCTTTTTTAGGCAAGGTTCAAATGACAACTTCACTACTGCAACAAGTACAAGCAAGCAAAATCTGAGGGTAATACTAGAAGTCTAAACCTCAAAATGTATTCACTCAAGACACTCCTTAAAATGACAAAAATCGACATCTGTGCAGTGACAGAGACCTGGTTCAAGGCTCCAGAGAGCACCCCTGCATTACCAGGCTATAATTCATACCACACCTTTTGGCCACCTAATCTGTACCGAAACAGTAAAGGTGGAGACGTGTCCATATTCATTAAGGATATCCACACCTACAGGCTAGTTGCTCAACATAATGCATCCGAGATTATCCAAGTGCAACTACCTCTGGGCAAGACCGCAATCCAAATTGTAACTTGCTACAGATCCCCCACCATGCCCCAGGATTCCCACTCCTCATTTCTTAATACACTGGAAAATGTTAGGGTACAACCCAACACCCTAATAATGGGCGATTTCAACAACCCCACCATTAACTGGGAAAACTACTCGCGTACCAACACTTTTCCTCAACATTTTCTGGAATTCATAAATTCAACGCCTTGGATCAACTTATCCACTCCCCCACTAGGGGCAGCAATATCCTTGACCTGGTCATTACCAACATGGGTGACCAGTCTTCCACACCAGAGGTCAATTCCTCATTGGTCAGATGCAACCACAAGCTAATCATCCTAGACATCCACATCCCGCCCCCCACCCCTCATTAGGGAAACCACCGAAAAAATTTCTCCAAAGCCAACTTCACGCTTCTTAAGACAGAAGTGGCAAACTTCACGACACCCATGCAGACGGACAATAGAGGTATGACTGCTGAATCCTACACAAATGCACTTTATAAGCACTTACACGAGTGCATGGATCATGCTATCCCTAAAAGAACCAAGTTGCTATCCTCCAAAAAAAGGAAGCCAATCTGGTGGTCCCCTGCCATAAACAAACTCTGCAACAGAAGAAAGAAACTGTTGCAAAAAAAGAGTAAAATCCCATGATTGAAGGAACTCCCTTGTCAGCCTGTGTAAGAAGCTGAGATCCCTCATAAAATCCTCCAAAGCTAGTTATGAAAACAAAATGGCCACTGATTCTAAAGACAACCACAAAGCATTCTATAGCTATGTCAAGAATCTCAATGGCAACACTCAGATCTGCTTTGAGTTACAGCACAATGGCACTAAATATACAGAACCAGCTGATATTGCCAACATCCGGGCAGATAAGTTCAGTGCTAACTTTACCCCCCTCTCACCCCCTAAAGTGCCCATGTCTATACCGGAAGAATGCAAAGTTTCTGTAATCACTGCTGCACAGGTAAAAAACACACTCTCCAAAGCCAAGAACACAGCATCCATGGGACCTGACAACATCCCAGGCTGCGTTCTACACAAACTACAGAATGAACTGGCACCCCACCTAAACACCATGTTCAATCATAGCCTCATTTCAGGCTTTGTGCCCACTGAATGGTGCACAGCGACGGTTATCCCACTCTACAAAGGGGGAGCCACCATGGACCCCCCTGGGAACTACCGCCCCATGAGTTTAACGAGCTTGGTCTGCAAGGCCATGGAACGTATCATCATGGAACTTACAAAGACATTGGTAATCTCCAAAACCCCACCCAGTTCGGGTTTGTAAAAGGGAGATCATGTCTCCTAAACCTGATAGACTACTTTGAAGCAGTCACCAAAGCCGTAGACGAGGGTAAGGTGGTTCACACAGCCTATCTAGATCTCTGCAAGGCTTTCGACACCATCCCCCACTCTGGAATTATAGATAAACTCACTAAACTAGGTATAAATCCCCATGTCAGAACATGGATTGCCAACTGGCTCACTGACAGAACCCACACTGTGAAAGTAGCAGACTCCAAATCCGACTTCAGACCAGTGACAAGTGGAGTACCACAGGGTTCAGTCCTGGGTCCTGTCCTGTTTGGTATCTACTTTTCTGAAGTACAGGATAACACAGAAGGTCTTTGGCTAATGAAGTTCACTGATGACTAAAAACTAGGAGCCATAATCAAAACTCCTAATGATGTGGATATCCTACAAAAGGGCCTCACTGAGACAGATGCCTGGTGTCAAAGCCATGGCCTCAAGCTCAATGCCAAAAAGTGCATTGTCATCCCCTTTGGTAAAAACTCTGTACCCATGAGCTACCACATTGGTGGTAGTCTGCTTAACACAGAAAGTGTGATAAGAGACCTTGGGACACAGGTGGACAGTAGTCTCTCCTTTGATAATCACATCGCCACAGTCATCAGGAAATCCTTCTACGTGGCACACCTCATCACAAAAGGTTTCTCATCCAGGAAAAAAGAGGTCATTGTTCCCCTCTACTCATCACTCATTAGACCTGTTATAGAGTACAGTGCCCCTCTTGGTATGTACCTCACAAGACATCTACAACAACTGGAAAGGCCGCAGAAATACTTCACAAAGAGGATTACCAGCCTCAAACAGATGCCCTACACAGACCGTCTCAAAAACCTCCAGCTTTACTATGTCGCATATCGCCTACTCAGAGGCAATCTCTGCCTAACATACAAAGCTATGTCAAACCTAGAGCTGTTGGACATGCTCCACTTAAGTAAATCCCATTCCCTCCAAGTTACACTCTCTAGGGACCTAAACCTTGTCACCATAATAAACAGAACACGCTGGAGGTATAGATTACTGTCCCAGAGACTTCCCATACTGTGGAACAAACTACTTGTCTATATCAAACAAAGCTCCTCATTGTAGGTTCATAGGTTCATAGATAGGTACTAGGCTATCGGCCCTGGGGCCTATACAAGCCCAGCCAAAAAGGTACCCTGGCTTTTGCCGTTCTTCAAGAAAAATTTTGATGATTGGATGGGAAATAGGAAATTCACTACAGGGATCACCTCTGTGGCTCTGCTCAACAGGGGCATAGGAAAATAATTTTATTGGGTGGTGAAAGCCAGGGTAACTTTTTGGATAGGCTTATATAGGCCCTAGGGCCAATAGCCTAGTACCAGTTGTTTTACATTAGGAAGGTTTGTGGCCTGCACTGTGGTGGCAGGACAGGTAGCTTACATCCTTCTACGTTGGGAAATGCTGAGTGAGGGCTCAGTGTCTGTTATTCTAAAAGTGTATTAGTTCTGGTTTAAGCACTTGGGCTTCAGGCCAGTTATTTTACATTAAGAAGGTTCGTGGTCTGCACTCTTGTGGGAGGAGAGGCTGGACTCTGCCCTTCTGAGCTGGGAATTTCTGGTTAAAGGCTTATAGTGCCTGCATATCTGTACTGTTTCTTACTGGAATTGGTACACCTTGTTTGCTGTAGCATAGACTAGATCCAGGCCTGCTGAATCTAGCTTTGTTTGTATGCTTGTTTGCTTGTTATTTCCCTGAAATGCTAATTCCACCTAAAACGTGGCTTTTCAGCGCTTCTGTGGATCTCTAGTGACATCTGCATTGCTTACTGTACTTATTTCCTTGTTTCACTTGAAAGAAAGTTGCTGTTTGTCATTTTTGTATTTAAGTTACCTGGCACTTGCTCACTAAAGCAATTATATAAGTCAGCACTAAAAAATTAAAAGCACTACACCCTCACAAACTCCCCTTGAGTACCTTGTTTCCCATTGGCCCTTTTTTATTCAATTATAAAGGAATTCCCAATACTATTCTAGCGTGTCCAAAGGTCAGTTGTCAATCTCCTCTCCGGCCCAGCTGGTGAATCTGGGAATCTTGAGGCAATGTTACAACTGCCTCATGTACACAGACAACCCTCTCCTCTTCCCAACAAATTCCAACACATGTGAGAGATGCAACCATATAGCCAAACTGGAGGCTAAGCTCTCTCAACTTAGTACTGGCGAAACCTGTCAGAAGGAGAAGGAAACCACCCTCACTACAATTCCAGTCTCACATAGACCTACCACGACAGCAAACCAAGCACATAAACACACAAAAACATACTCTGAGGCTCTAAATAAAAATCTGCCTAAGCAGCAGAGACCTCCAAAGCATACACCCAAGCAACCACTACCCCAAAACAAAACACGTGCAACACATAGCTCACAAAGCCAGTGTGCCGAGCAGTCACAGCCCTTAAGGCTAAACAACACACCTGATACACTTGTAATAGTTGACTCTATCATCAGGCACACTGACGTCCCGCTCACCAGGCTGAACAAGGAGAAGGTCACGGTGAGCTGCCTGTCGGGCACTCAGGTCACTCCAAGGCAAGTACAAATATGACTCAGTCATTGTCCATGCTGGTGTGAATGACCTGAGACGTACCTCCCTGGACTACATGAAAAGAGACATAGAGGAGCTCTCTGAGCATGTGGCCCAGGCCGGTATGACCCTGACCTTGAGTAGCATCTTACCCTCACCAAGAATGATGCCACAATATGAAGACAAGATGATCAATTTCAGCAATTGGCTTAAGTATTGGTGTCATTCAAAGGGGATCCAATGCCTGTCAGCCTGGGATGACATGCTCGACAGGCCACGATGCTTCGCTAGGGACGGCTTGCACCTGTCACCTCTGGGCTTTCGGATATTGGCAAAGGCTCTTGCTACCCCCATAGTGCCTTTTTTAGGCAAGGCTCAAAAGACAAACCCACCTCCATAGGTATCACAAGGGATAAGAAACTAAGAGTAATGCTACTCAACGCCAGAAATCTAAACCTCAAGATGCAGGAACTCAAAACTCTCCTTAGCATGGAGAACATCGATATCTGTGCAGCAACAGAAACCTGGTTCAAGGCTCCCGAGAGCACCCCAGCACTACCAGGTTATACCTCATACCATGCTTTTTGGCCCCAAAACCAGAAAAGGAGGGGGAGTATCAATATTCGTCAAAGATACCCACACCTCCAGGCTGGTGGCATAGCATGAAGCATCAGAGACTATCCATGTGCAACTAACAGTGGGTAAAACTGCCTTCCAGTTTATAGCCTGGTACAGACCACCCTCCCAAACCTAGGAATCCCACTCGGCCTTCCTGAGAACACTGGAAAATATGAAGGTCTCTCCAAACACCATTATATTGGGCGACTTCAACTATCCAAACATAGACTGGGAGCATTACTCTAGCTCCAACACCCTAGCTCAAATGTTCCTAGAATTTATAAACTCAAATGCTATGGAACAACTTCTTACCACTCCCACAAGAGGGGAACACATACTGGACCTGATCATCACCAACATGGGGACTCTATGCTCCAGACCAGAAGTGTATCCCTCACTGGTAAGATCAGACCATAAACTAATCTCACTGGATATTCACATCCCGACCCCACCCCCTGCCCAGAAAACCACAGTGAAAAACTTCTCTAAAGCAAATTTCACACTCCTCAAAACCGAGGTGGAATCCTTCAAAGCCCCCGGGCCTGTGGAAAATACGGCCCAGACCGCAGAATCCTTTATAAACGCATTCTATGAACACCTTCAGGAATGCATGAATCATGCAATCCCAAATAAAACCGAGACCCAATCCTCCAAAGGCAGACGTCCTGTCTGGTGGACCCCAGCCATAAACAAACTATACAATAGAAGGAGGAAGCTACTACATGATAGAGCAAAATCCCAAAAAGGGAAGGCATCTCTGATCAGTGTTAGCAAAAAACTACGGGCACTCATAAAATCGTCTAAGGCCAGCTTCGACAGAAAAATTGCACAGGACACTAAGGATAATCACAAGGCTTTCTTTAGTTATGTTAGGAACCTGGGTGGGAATTCCCAGATATGCTCAGAATTAGTCAAAAATGACAAAAAATACACCGAACCCACAGACATTGCCAACATCCTAGCTGACAGGTTCAGCGCAAACCCCCCCCCCCACCAAAAGGGCAGATATCTATCCCAGCAGAGTGCTGCCCCCCCTGACATCTCAGATGCTCAGGTAAGAGCCGCCCTCTCCAAAGCATAAAACACAGCATCAGTGGGACCAGACGGTGTCCCAGGCTACGTCCTACATGAACTCCAAGAAGAGCTAAACCCAAACATAAAACTACTGTTCAGTCTCAGCCTTACCACAGGATATGTACCCAAAGAGTGGCGTACAGCAACAGTGGTCCCTCTCCACAAAGGTGGTGCCTCAACGGATCCTGGAAACTATCGCCCCATAAGCCTGACTAGCTTGGTCTGCAAAGCTATGGAAAGGATCATCATGGACCTCATAAAAAAAGATATTGGGGACCTACAGACACTGGATTCTACCCAGTTCGGCTTTGTTAAGGGCATATCCTGCCTCTTAAACCTGGTCAATTTCTTTGAAATGGTCACCAAGGCCATTGACGAGGGGAAGGTGCACACAGCCTACCTGGACCTCGCAAAAGCCTTCGATACAATACCCCACTCGGGCATTATAGATAAGCTCACCAGCTTAAATATAAACCCCTATGTCACTAGATGGGTTGCAAACTGGCTCAAGGACAGAACCCACATGGTTAGAATTGCTGGAGCCATGTCAGACTCCAAACCAGTTACAAGTGGCGTCCCACAAGGCTCAGTCCTGGGACCTCTCCTGTTCGGTATATATTTCTCGGAGTTACAGGCCAACACGGAGGGACTGTGGCTGACCAAGTTCGCAGATGACTGCAAACTGGGCGCTATAATCGACTCTCCAGCCGACACAAGCATCCTCCAAAAGGGTCTCATAGAAACAGACAACTGGTGCCAGAGCCATGGCCTCAAGCTAAATGCCAAAAAGTGTATAGTCATCCCCTTTGGCAAAAACAAAGTGCCCACAAATTACCACATAGGTGGTAATCCATTAAGTACAGAAGAAGTAATTAGGGACCTGGGGACCCAAGTTGATAGCAATCTCTCATTTGACAACCACGTGGCCAAAGTGGTTAGAAAAACATTTTATATAGCCCACCTAATCATGAAGGGATTCACATCTAGATCAGGGGAGGTCATCGTGCCTCTTCACTCATCCCTCATCAGGCCCATAATTGAGTACAATGCCCTTTTGGGATGTACCTTACCAGACACCTGCAGCAACTGGAAAGACCCCAAAAGTACCTCACCAAGAGGATCAAAGGGCTCAAACAGATGCCATATACTGCCCGGTTAAAGAAACTCCAGCTCTACTCAGTGGCATACCGCCTGCTCAGAGGCGATCTGTGCCTGACGTATAAAGCCATGTCCAACCCGGAATTAATGGACATGCTGCACCTCAGAAAATCCAAATCCCATCGAGCTACGCTCGAGACTTGAACCTCAGCACTGAAATAAATAGGACATGCTGGAGGGACAGATTCATAACCCAGAGGCTCCCTTCACTCTGGAATAAAATCCCAGTCCAGGTTAGGCAGAGTCCCTCATTGACTCTCTTCAAGAGGAATCTTGATGAGTGGATTGGGGATCGTAGGTTTACCCCGGGTATCACTTCTGTGTCACTGTTAGACAGAGGCACAGTATACTAACCTCGAAAAAGGGCATAGCAAAATTAATTTAAAATGGGTGGCGAAAGCCAAACACACTCTGGCTAGGCTTATAAATGCCCTAGGCCAGAAAGCCTAGTATGAACCTATGAAATGTCTGCCTATGGATACTTTCCCGAAAAAGCTCAATATTGATATAATTGTCAGTTCTTCATCATACAGCAGCCTCAAGGCTTAATCCTCAGCCATCTGTAACTTATAGAATATAGTCCAATGTGTTTCAGTGGTCTGGAATCCCTTATTTATCAAGCTAATATGCTCATTTCTGTCTAAATGCATCTCTTATAAGATTGCTTTTTTGCACTCTGTAATTATTTATAGAAGTCAATACTCTCTATTTCTTGTCTAAACCAGTAAGGCGATTAACATTCCATGTTTCCAGTTTTAATGCAATCAGTCTAATAAATAACAATAATGTGTATTTCTAATAAGACATTTCCTTTCATAGGTTCATACTAGGCTATCTGCCCAAGGGCATTTATAAGCCTAGCCCATAGTTATTTGGCTTTCGCCACCCCTTTAGTTTGAATAAAACTATGCCTATTATTTTGCTGTGCTTCTGTCAAGCAGTGACACTGAAGTAATCCCTGGGGTATATCTGCGATCCCCCATCCATTGGTCAAGATTCCTCTTGAACAAGGCCAGCGAGGTGCTCTGCCTCACATGTACCGGGATTTTGTTCCACAGCATAGGGAGTCTCTGGGTGATGAATCTGTCCCTCCAGCACGTTCTATTAATAACCGTGTCAATGTTTAAGTCTCCCGCCCTTGTGGTTCTGAGGGATCTAAATTTTTTGAGGTGAAGCATATTCATCAAATCAGGGTTTGACATGGCCTTATATGTCAAGCACAGGTCACCTCTGAGCAAGCGGTATGAGACTGAATAGAGCTGGAGTTCTTTTAGTCGGGCAGCATAAGACATATTTTTGAGACCCTTTATCCTTTTGGTGAGGAACTTTTGGGGCCTTTCCAGCTGCTGCAGGTGTCGGGTCAGATACATTCCGAATGGGGCATTGTACTCAATCATAGGTCTAATGAGTGATGAGTACAGGGGACGATGACCTCCCTTGATCTAGATGTGAATCCCTTCATGATCAGGTGGGCAATGTAGAAGGTTTTCCTAACTACTTTAGCAACATGAGTGTCAAGCGAAGGCTACTGTCAACCTGGGTCCCCAGATCCTGATGACTTCTTCTGTGCTCAGTGGATTGCCACCTATATGGTAGCTAGGGGTAACCTTGTTTTTCCCGAAGGGTATGACTATGCATTTCTTGGCATTTAACTTTAGGCCATGGCTCTGGCACCAGTTATCCGTTTCTGTGAGGCCCTTCTGAAGGATATCTGTGTCAGATGTGTTTTCGACTATGGCGCCCAGTTTGCAGTCATCTGCAAACTTTGTCAGCCATAACCCTCCTGTGTTTGCTTGTACTTCAGAAAAGTAGATGCCGAACAGGAGTGGACCCAGGACTGAGCCCTGTGGGACACCACTTGTGACAGGCTTTGAGTCTGACATGGCTCCAGCAACTCTGACCCTGTGGGTTCTGTCACTTAGCCAGTTTGCAACCCATCTTGTGATGTATGGGTTTACATTCAAGCTGATGAGTTTTTCGATGATACCTGAGTGGGGTATTGTGTCGAAGGCCTTTGCCAGGTCAAGGTAGGCTGTATGAAAAAAACAAAAAAGCCAAGGGATAACGCTTCCAGCAAGTGAGCGATACAGATGCAGTACAACCACAGTGGTAGATAGTAATGAAGCAATGATAATTTAGCAATTTAACGTTAGAACTTTAATTATAAACAAGCACTTTCGGAAAGATTCGTATCCTTCCTTCCTCAGACGAAAAACACACATTCAAATGTTACAACTACCCTATTAAATAGGGTGACAATAATTCCATTAGCAGATAACTAATTTAAATTAATAATGTGCTAATTTTCTAAATAACTAAAAACTGTTATATCTGAAAGTCAGCTTGTTCTAGTACCTTGTCTTCAGTCATTAAAAACACAATTCTAAAACCATGAGTACAAGATGCTTACAACCCTCATATAAATTTATAAATTTATAAACAATATATATATTTAAACTTACCAATGACTCCTAAAAAAATTCTTAACTATTAAAAACTCATTGAAGTTAAAAAACTGTATATATAAAAATTCAATACTTCCTAGTCAATTACTAATAAATTAACTTACACAAGACTATTGGTGCCACTACCGTTTTTCAAAGGCAGTAATTTTATCTATCATTAACACTGCCCCATGCTAAATGCTACTAAAACATTTATAAAATAACCGAACATGTTTTATTTATGTACATTTGATATATTTGAGTACCTATAAATTATTTCTTCAATCAAGTCTAGATGTATTTAATTATTTATAGTTAACAATCACTAAGGTCCAAAATATGAGAGACCCTAAAATCAACCTGAAGATGATATTTCCTAGTTCATATTAAAACATGATAATAAAAATCAGGATGGAATCGAACATGATATTTCAAATGATACAAAAATCATAATTTCAGTAAACGATGCCCTCCATGTTATAACCTCCCCTCAATAGAACTGGGTGTAAGTGCAAACAAATATAAAAGTATGAGACTAAATTACATCATACTACATAATATTGTTGCCCCCTAAAACACAAACCCCTATAAGGGCTAATATATACCTTATAGCCACTTAAAGTCTATAAGGTAATAAATTATCTCCTAAGAGTTAAAAGTTTTAATATACAGGTAAGGGATATAGCTTCATTTAGGCCTGGAAATGTGTGTGCAGCCGTCCTCAATTGCCATAGCAGTTCTTCTTTTTCTAATAAGAGCTGCCATGGACCCGAGTTCGATTCTACCTTGATTTGCTTCAAAATGGTAAAATTAAAAGCATGGTCCTTATATTGCATAATGTGGGAAGCTAATGAGTTATTGATGTCACTCTTAGAAATTGCATACATATGTTCATATATTCTTTTATGGAATGCCCTTTCGGTCTTTCCAATATAGAAAGCCGGACATTGTCTACAGCTTGCCACATAGACAACTGCTTTAGAGGTACAGCTAAAATTTCCCATCAACCTATATTTTGCGTTATTTATTATCACGTGGCTCCCTTCCTGTATACATTTGCATTGATTGCAAAACATGCACTTGGTCATCCCTTTCAACCTTTCAAAAGTGGTAGCTTTATTAATTTCTAACAGGGCTTTTAGGTTAAAACCTTTTCTGAAAGTAATGTTGGGTGTTGCACCTAACAATTGGTGCAAATTTGTATCTTCAGTTATATTAGCCCAATTTTTATATAATATTTTTGTTATGAAATGGTGATCTATAGAAAATGTACATAAAAACCTAACTCCCATGCTGGTTTCATTAACTCTTTTATCATTCATCGCCACCAAATCTTGGTTTATTATCACAGTCGGGTCATGTCTATTTAGAATAGGCTTAAAGTGCCCAGATTCTCTTTTGAACATGACTTCAGACCTGATCTCCGAAATGAGTGAGTCAGGGTATCCCTATTTAAAAACATGTTAGTCAAATTGATACACTCATCGTGGAAGTCATCATCCCTGGTGGTCATACGTGCCGCCCTCACCATCTGCCCTTTAACTACCGCTCTTTTTTGATGGAGAGGGTGGCAACTACCAAAATGAAGAAACCCATTGGAGTAGGTGGGCTTTCTATAGATCTTACTAGTGAATCTAAAGGCACCAATATCCTTGTTGAGCTTTATATCTAAAAAACTAATTTCAGTGTCGTTCACCTCATATGTAAAATCTAGGAAGTTAGTCATAGTTTTAATGTCATCTATAAATGAAGCCACCATGTCCAAAGGCCCTTTCCATAATAGGAACATGTCGTCCTGGTATCGAGTATACCAGGCGACATGTTCCTTAAATAGAAAATTGTTAAACAATAAAGTGTTTTCCCATTGTGCCATTACACAATTGGCGAAAGAACCCCCACAGGGTGAACCCATAGCTACGCCGGACGATTGCCTGTAAGTCAAGTTGTTAAAAGTAAAAAAGTTGTATTTTAACACTAATTCCAATAAAGTCTCAACTATGTAGATAGTGTTCTGTTCAACTTTCCTACAGGTCTTTAACATCCACAGTCATAAGGATTAGGTTAGGGTCGAAAGGTATTCCATAAATCGATTTGTGACCCCCCCTTTAGACCCATAGTTGACGGTAGGGGATCCAGCCTGGTTGCCTGTGCCAAATATGTGGATAGTGTCTTAAAACCATATATAGAAAAAGAAATTCAGATATGTAAGGACTCGTGGAGCTTTCTAGAGAACATTAATAGAATACCTTTCGACCCTAACCTAATCCTTATGACTGTGGATGTTAAAGACCTGTACACTGTCATCCCACAACAGCTAGGTTTGGATTGGGTGAGAGAGTTCCTTGAGTCAAGGAAAGTTGAACAGAACACTATCTACATAGTTGAGACTTTATTGGAATTAGTGTTAAAATACAACTTTTTTACTTTTAACAACTTGACTTACAGGCAATCGTCCGGCGTAGCTATGGGTTCACCCTGTGGGGGTTCTTTCGCCAATTGTGTAATGGCACAATGGGAAAACACTTTATTGTTTAACAATTTTCTATTTAAGGAACATGTCGCCTGGTATACTCGATACCAGGACGACATGTTCCTATTATGGAAAGGGCCTTTGGACATGGTGGCTTCATTTATAGATGACATTAAAACTATGACTAACTTCCTAGATTTTACATATGAGGTGAACGACACTGAAATTAGTTTTTTAGATATAAAGCTCAACAAGGATATTGGTGCCTTTAGATTCACTAGTAAGATCTATAGAAAGCCCACCTACTCCAATGGGTTTCTTCATTTTGGTAGTTGCCACCCTCTCCATCAAAAAAGAGCGGTAGTTAAAGGGCAGATGGTGAGGGCGGCACGTATGACCACCAGGGATGATGACTTCCACGATGAGTGTATCAATTTGACTAACATGTTTTTAAATAGGGGATACCCTGACTCACTCATTTCGGAGATCAGGTCTGAAGTCATGTTCAAAAGAGAATCTGGGCACTTTAAGCCTATTCTAAATAGACATCACCCGACTGTGATAATAAACCAAGATTTGGTGGCGATGAATGATAAAAGAGTTAATGAAACCAGCATGGGAGTTAGGTTTTTATGTACATTTTCTATAGATCACCATTTCATAAGAAAAATATTATATAAAAATTGGGCTAATATAACTGAAGATACAAATTTGCACCAATTGTTAGGTGCAACACCCAACATTACTTTCAGAAAAGGTTTTAACCTAAAAGCCCTGTTAGAAATTAATAAAGCTACCACTTTTGAAAGGTTGAAAGGGATGACCAAGTGCGGGTTTTGCAATCAATGCAAATGTATACAGGAAGGGAGCCACGTGATAATAAATAACGCAAAATATAGGTTGATGGGAAATTTTAGCTGTACCTCTAAAGCAGTTGTCTATGTGGCAAGCTGTAGACAATGTCCGGCTTTCTATATTGGAAAGACCGAAAGGGCATTCCATAAAAGAATATATGAACATATGTATGCAATTTCTAAGAGTGACATCAATAACTCATTAGCTTCCCACATTATGCAATATAAGGACCATGCTTTTAATTTTACCATTTTGAAGCAAATCAAGGTAGAATCGAACTGGTCCATGGCAGCTCTTATTAGAAAAGAAGAACTGCTATGGCAATTGAGGACGGCTGCACACACATTTCCAGGCCTAAATGAAGCTATATCCCTTACCTGTATATTAAAACTTTTAACTCTTAGGAGATAATTTATTACCTTATAGACTTTAGGTGGCTATAAGGTATATATTAGCCCTTATAGGGGTTTGTGTTTTAGGGGGCAACAATATTATGTAGTATGATGTAATTTAGTCTCATACTTTTATATTTGTTTGCACTTACACCCAGTTCTATTGAGGGGAGGTTATAACATGGAGGGCATCGTTTACTGAAATTATGATTTTTGTATCATTTGAAATATCATGTTTGATTCCATCCTGATTTTTATTATCATGTTTTAATATGAACTAGGAAATACCATCTTCAGGTTGATTTTAGGGTCTCTCATATTTTGGACCTTAGTGATTGTTAACTATAAATAATTAAATACATCTAGACTTGATTGAAGAAATAATTTATAGGTACTCAAATATATCAAATGTACATAAATAAAACATGTTCGGTTATTTTATAAATGTTTTAGTAGCATTTAGCATGGGGCAGTGTTAATGATAGATAAAATTACTGCCTTTGAAAAACGGTAGTGGCACCAATAGTCTTGTGTAAGTTAATTTATTAGTAATTGACTAGGAAGTATTGAATTTTTATATATACAGTTTTTTAACTTCAATGAGTTTTTAATAGTTAAGAATTTTTTTAGGAGTCATTGGTAAGTTTAAATATATATATTGTTTATAAATTTATATGAGGGTTGTAAGCATCTTGTACTCATGGTTTTAGAATTGTGTTTTTAATGACTGAAGACAAGGTACTAGAACAAGCTGACTTTCAGATATAACAGTTTTTAGTTATTTAGAAAATTAGCACATTATTAATTTAAATTAGTTATCTGCTAATGGAATTATTGTCACCCTATTTAATAGGGTAGTTGTAACATTTGAATGTGTGTTTTTCGTCTGAGGAAGGAAGGATACGAATCTTTCCGAAAGTGCTTGTTTATAATTAAAGTTCTAACGTTAAATTGCTAAATTATCGTTGCTTCATTACTATCTACCACTGTGGTTGTACTGCATCTGTATCGCTCACTTGCTGGAAGCGTTATCCCTTGGCTTTTTTGTTTTTTAACAGTTTGTGTGGCTTTTTGGTTCCAAGGTAGGCTGTATGGACTGCCTTTCCCTCATCAATGGCCTTGGTGACTGTCTCGAAAAAGTCAACCAAGTTTAAAAGGCATGATCTGCCTTTGACAAAGCCAAACTGGGTTGGATCCAAAGTCTGCAAGTTCCCTATGTCTTTATTTATGAGTTCCATTATGATCCTCTCCATGGCTTTGCAGATAAGGCTTGTCAAGCTAATGGGACGGTAATTTCCAGGGTCGGTGGAGGCACCGCCCTTGTGAAGTGGGACCACAGTCGCCGTGCGCCACTCCTTGGGTACGTAAGGCTAAGATTAAACAGCTGTCCTAACTGCGGGTTTAATTCCTCATTGAGTTTGTGGAGCACACAGCCGGGGACACCATCCGGTCCCATGGATGCTGTGTTTTTTGTTTTGGAGAGAGCAGTTCTCACCTGGGCGTTGGAGATGTTTGGGGGGCTACAATCCTCTGGTATAGATATCTCTCCTTTTGGGGAGTTTGCACTGAACCTGTCAGCCAGTATGTTGGCAATGTGTGTAGGTTCAGTAATCTTCACATCATTTTGAACTAATTCTGAGCATATCTGGGAGTTTCCTCCTAGGTTTCTAACATAGCTAAAGAAGGCCTTATGATTGTCTTTTGAGTCCTTGGCGATTTTTCTCTCAAAATTTGCCTTGGATGATTTTATGAGAGCTCTTAGTTTTTTACTTATAATGATCAAAGGTGTCTTACCTTTCAAGGATTTTGCTCTATCTTGTAGTAGCTTCCTCCTTTTGTTGTAGAGCTTGTTTATGGCTGGGGTCCACCAGACTGGACGCTTGCCTTTGGTACAAAGAGTCTTAGTTTTGTTTGGGATTGCCTGATCCATGCAGTCCTGTAGGTGCTGGTAGAAGGCATTTGTAAGTGATTCAGCGGTTTGAGTAATGTTTACCACTGGCTCAGGGGCCTTAAAGGAGACCACACTAGTTTTTAGAAGTGTGAAGTCGGCTTTTGAGAAGTTTTTCAGTGTGGTCTTTTTTATTTCAGGTGGGGGCGGGATGAGGTCCTCCAGCGAGATTAGTTTATGATCTGATCTCACCAGTGAGGGGTATACTTCCGGTGTTGAACATTGTGATCCCATGTTCATGATGATGAGATCAAGTATGTTTTCTCCTCTTGTGGGGATGGTGACTAGTTGTTCCATGGCATTTGAGTTTATGAACTCCAGGAACCTTTGGGCTAGAGTGTTTGGGCTTGAGTAGTGTTCCCAGTCTATATTAGGGTAGTTGAAGTCACCTAGTATGATGGTGTTTGGAGATACATTTATCCCCTCCATTGTTTTCAGGAAGGCCATGTGAGGTTCCTGAGTTTGAGAGGGTGGCCTGTAACATGCTACAAATTGCAGAGCAGTCTTGTCTATGGTTAATTGCACCTGGATGGTCTCCGATGCATCGTGCGTTGCCACCAACCTTGAGGTGTGGGTGTTCTTTATGAATATGGACACCCCCCCTTGAATATGGACACCCCCCCTCCTTTCTTGGTGTTGTCCGGATTTTGGGGCCGGAACGCATGATATGAGGTGAAACCTGCTAGTGCTGGGATGCTCTCAGGAGCCTTGAACCAGGTTTCTGTCACAGCACAGACATCGATGTTCTCCATACTGAGAAGGGCCTCGAGTGCGTGCATCTTGAGAGTGAGACTTCTGGCAATGAGCAGCATTACCCTTAGTTTTTTTACTTTTTTGTGTTCTAGGGTGGTAGGTTTAGAATTTGAGCCTTGCCTAAAAAAGGCACTATGGGGTGGCAAGAGCCTTTGCCAATATCCGGAAGCCTAGGGGTGACAGGTGCAAGCCGTCCCTTGCGAAGCAGCGTGGCTTGTCCAACATGTCATCCCAGGCAGACAGACATTGGATCCTCTTTGAATGACACCAGAATTTAAGCCAATTATTAAAGCTGATCATCTTATCACTGTATTGTGGCATCATTCTAGGTGAAGGTAGGATACTGCTCAAGGTCAGGGTCATACCTGCCTGGGCTACATAATCAGAGAGCTCCTCAATGTCTCTTTTTCATGTAGTCCAAGGAGGTACGTCTCAGGTCGTTGACACCAGCGTGGACAATGACTGAGTCGTACTTGTACCTGCTGTTGAGAGACCTGTGCTTTCATTGTGCTTTCGTTTTTGACATCTTTCATAAACATGTCACTAGCAGACAGGCATATCTGATAATTAGATTTTAGCTTGATAACTTATTCTAACTTCATTTTACATATTTCCAAGTAAAGCTTTTCATCATAACCTCACCCTTATCGAGGTAACACAAACTGGCAAAGCTGTATGTATTTGTAAAAACAAAATGCACATTTTGGAAAGACGAGCAAGTACTCCAAATCACTAACTGCAGACATAGTTATCACCTAAAATAAAAAGCAGGTTAACTATGCTACCACGTACTTGTGCTTGTGCTGAGCTAGACGTAACCTTTTGATTTAATGTTGTCTGTATTCATCCGATTCAAACATGGGTTGTTGGATCCAGTTGGATCTGACCTCGGCACCAACTCTGAAGCTTCTCAGTTCCAGAGGTCTGACTCCTCCCCTACCCATAATTCTCTCCATTCCACTGTAGTTCCTCAGATCTCGTTTGCCATCTGAAGACTCAGACACATTATCAGGACTGTCCACAAATGCATATCTTTTGAGTGATATCTCCCTTTTTACTCTTGTCCTTATTAAGAGGTTTATCTCTCCAGTATAGTTAGATTTAGTGTGTTTAGACCTACTGTTTGTTAGTGTTTTTTTTTGATAGGATTTGCTTGTTTATAACCTTAGGAAGTTAGAATATTTAGATGGATAAGTAGTAGTAGTTTCTATAATTGTTACATTGGTGTGTGTGTTTTTTTTTCTGTAGTGTGTTTGTAAAGTGTGTTTTTGAGTGTATTCTATAGCAGTATCTAGAGTAGAGTGTGCTTTTTTGACTGTATTTGTTAATGGCAAATTTTCGCCTTTCTAGTTGCTCATATTCTCTGAAGTAAGACTGTCAGGTAGCCAGGGATTTAAAAAGTGTTCTGACTCTGGACATAAACTCCCTTCTCAGGATCCTCACACCCTTGTGTGTGTATTGTTTGGTTGCTGCCCACCTCAATACCCAGTGTCAAGCTTGTACTTCCTTTAGTTCCAGGACACTCCAAACTCTGAGAGAGTAGCTCATAGATAAGGGCCTCCTCCCTCCACAGACAGGGTTTTCAGTTTCAGGTCTGTATTATATGAGCGAATTGCACAAATTGCGAATGCTCATAATATCGAACGTACCGGACTTTGAACTTCCTATGGTGGGGGGCAGCACCCCCACACTCCCTGCTAAATATATATTCCAACTCTGAGATCGCACTACAGTGAGGAAAGGGCAAATATCCCATTCTTCACTGTACCACAGTCTCAGAAAAAAGCACTTCAAGGTATGCTCGATATTGTGAGCATTCGCAACCTGTGCAATTCGCTCATATGACATAGACCCTTCAATTTCTACTACTTCTACCTCCTCTGCTGCTACCTCTTCAGTCAAAAAACTAGATGAGACACAAAGACAAGCAAAAAAGGATAAGGAAAAAGAGAAGGCAAAAGGAGGTGGATAAAGATAAGTCTGAATCGGATAAAGTAGATTCTGAGAAGTGAAGAAAGTGTTCCCCGGATCTGATGGTGACATCTGGGCTAGATCCGAAAAATCCACGACAGTCAAAACTGACATTTTCTCATATCTGTCCCTCAGTACCTCGGTCCCATTTCTGTCTGAATCTAGTAAGTCCGTGGTTACACTCCCCAATACTCCAGGAGCAGAGATATTTGGGAACACCTTTGGTGGTCTCTTCTACCCGCTCATCCAGAAGCCTAACCAAATAAGACATCTACAACATTATGTGGAAGTTCCTTAGAATGTTCAATGCCAGCCCCTGAGAAGGTACTGAGTCTTGGTCCAGCTATGCCTCTTTTTTCCGGTCCTGACTGCCTTGGATCCAACCTGCCCTGGGGTGTGTTATCAGAGCCGGGAGTCAGTGTTACTTCAACTCTGACAGCATCCCCTTCCTCTATTGACTCTGATTTATTCAGATCTGAAAGAGACTGTGTCTAAAACTTCAGTGCAGTATTCCGAGGGGATGGATTGACATTGAAGTTGTCTGTATAGTCCTTTCCTCTTGGGGCCTTAGCACTCAATACCTCTAATCTGAGATCAGCTCAAAGATGTACTGTTCAGTCTGTAGCTAGGAGGAAGTCTACAGAGCCGATAGCAACTTCAGCCTTCAAGGTTTTCATTAGGGTGCTGTCGATGCCACGGGAAAAGATACTTCCATCCAGTTTGGTTCCATCCGAAACCCAGAAAGATTCTGTTTCTACTTCCCATCAACATGTCAGGCAGGGCAGTTGGTACCACAGGCTTTCAAGGTTGCATCCTACTTTTGCTCCTAGTCTGATCTGGAACCTTCTGATCTCCCAACAGAATCAGTTCATAAAAAACAGACTTGCACGCAGAAGCACATAGACTCATCTCCAGATTCTTTTACTATAGGCATGGTTTTGGATGAAGGTTCCCCTGGATCCCTCCTTGGAAGGCATCATCTTCTGTGAGATTCTTGAATTGATGAATCAGAAAGAGGGGATCATATCCCTCACCACATGAGTTTGTGTTCCTGGAAGCCTTTGGTTCCAGCTCAGCATCTTCTTGATTTGTACCACCCGTTGACTCCCCTTATTTACCTCATGGCCAAATGAGCATGGAAGGACTCTGATGTGGTGGAACCAATTCCCAAAAGATTTGACAGGATATTGACCAAAAGAAAGGAAACATTAATACAAAGGTCCATTAGTAGATGCTATGGTGCTAGCAGCAGCCAGTAAAAAGGAAGTGTCAGAGGAAAGTTCCTTGGTCCATCCCCTCTCAGGGAGTCCAGGGCTCTGGACCATTTTGGAAAATGGACATACACTTAATGGGAGATGTCAATGGGAACTCGCATTAGCAAAAGTTTCCAAGCTGCTTAGAAAAAGAGTCATCCAGCTGGTCCCCAAAAACCAATTGAAGTCCAGAGTCTGTTTGAGATTCACTTCAATACCCAAGAAAACAGAGGACCTCAGACCCATCTTGGGCCTCTGTTGTTTAAACCAGTTGTAAAATGGACAAAATTCCGGACGGTCACAATTCAGTCCATTTTGCCTCTACAGAGGAAGGACAATTGGATGTACTCTGTAGATCTCCAGAATGCATACTATCATGTAAAGATAGAGAACCGTTCAAGGAAATTCCTCAATTTCTCACTAGAAACTGATAATTATCAACTTAGAGCTCTGTCTTTCAGTCTCACTACAGCTCCCAGGGTGTTTACCAAGGTAATGACAGTGGTGGCCGTGCATCTTCATCTGCTAGGGATCCAAGTTTTCCTGTATCTCGGTGATTGACTCCTAATTAATGCCTGCAGTGATCTGCTATTGAAACATCGGGACCTTCTTCTCTGTGTAATGCGAGATCTACCGATCACAATCAACCTACCCAAAAGCCATCTTACCCCAGTTCAACAAATAAAATGTATTGGATGTAACCTGAATTAAGTTTTACACATTGCCATAATTCCCAACTCTGGAGTACTCTCCCTCACAGCTACAGAGGTACTCCATCACCCCTCACCTCTGGCAAGACTGATTCTTTGACTTTTAGGGCTTATGACTTCAGCAGTCCTAATGGTTCCACTAGCCTGGTTTTACATGAGAGTATTTCAATGGACTCCAGTTGTACAGTGGTTTCAAAATGTTCATCCTCTGCATACAAAAATATGTATCACCTGAATCTGAAGACATCACATCTCCTGGTGGACAAAATTTCCTTCAGTGACAGAAGGATGTCCATTCCAAATGGATCCACCTGTGGCTGTAGTAACAGCATGTGCCTCCCTTCTAGGGTGGGGTGGGCATTTTGAAGAGAGTGTAGTCCAAGGTACTTGTTCATGCACAGAGAGCACTCCTCCTATCATTATAGTTATTTGAGGATGCCCTACCCAAGAGTTTGATTTCTGTACAGTCAGACAGCATGTCGGTAGTCTGGTACATCAACAGTCAGGGAGTAACATGCTCCTTTCCCCTATGTAAGTAGCCCACAAGAGTTTGTTAATGGGCGATGTATTCTCATCTCTTTCTGACAGCAACACATATTTATTTATTTATTTATTTAACATGTGTTGACTGGGAAAATCCGACTTGGAACATCGCCAGTTTTTAGCTGAGGGCCCGGTGAGAAACGCTCCAGAAACATGTCTTTTGTGATGTGGGAGTACCTAGAGAAAACCCACACAGACGCAGGGAGGACATGCAGACTCAGCACAAAAGACACCCCAGCCAAGAATCAAACTGGAGAACCTCTTGCTGTGAGGCATCAATGCTACATCTACACCACTGCACCATCCACCATGTGCTGTATCCAAACCTATTAACACACCCATACTGCATATACCTGGGATGCCCAATGTACTAGCAGACAAATTGAGCAGAACTTTCTTAATGTCTCATGAGTGGTTCCGCAATCCAGCAGCCTTGATTTTTGTTGCTGGGACCAACCTTTATGGGATCGTTTTGCATCGTTCCTAAACAACAAATGCAAAAGTTACTTTGCCCTGATCCCAACCCCCTCTCCCACCCCCCACAGGGACAGTCACTGAGGGATGCTGTAGCCCACAATTGGCCTCCAGGTCTCCTGTAGTGCACAGTTTACCTCCAGGTCTCCTCTATGCCTTCCCCCTATTGCCTTTAATGAACAAATTCATTTAGTAAGACTATGCAAGGCTAGAGTGATCCTAATTGCTCCTTTCTGGCCTTGTTAAATGTGATTTCTCTTCCTGTGACCTCTACTAATACATCCACCGTGGATGTTGGATCAGTATCCAATCCTATTAACACACCCATACTAATTGCCTCTTCTGGACCAGAGATATTTGAAGTTAACTGCTTGGTTCTTCCAGTTCTAACCTTAGCCACAGATGCCAGACTACCGAATTCAATTGTTCAGAATCAGATCATATCAGCACAGTCACACACCAAATCCATCATGCGTGACAGAGACAAAACCTGGAAAACATACCAAAAATAAAAAATCTCCTACAAACTTGTCTTACTATAAAGAACTACATAATCTATATAAAAAAATTGTCATCAAAGACAAAAAATCATATTACTTAGACCCTCAGCAAACCTTTATGTCCAACCCAAAGAATAAAAAAACATTCTTTACCCTGGAATCAACTCAATACCTCAACCTTCCACTAACTACTCTAATGCTGACACAGTCTCCACATTCAATACCTACCTTATAGAAAGTATATCTAACATTACCAACAGTTTCACTTCTACCTACCTCTACCACCATCCCACCACCTGCTACCTCTTCCCAATCTCCCTTCTCCCTGAAACCTGCCCCAACATCTCTTATCAAACAGCTGCTTAGTAAACTTAGACCTTGCTCTCCTTTTGCTGACAGTCTTCCCAACAAATTTCTAAAAAAAATCGCTGCAAATCCCATAGCCAACCCTGTGTCTGTATTCATTACTAGATCTATTATTGAAGCTTACTTCTCATCCCTCTGGAAGACATTCTTCATTATCCCACTACATAAGGGTAGGCATTCTACTGAAATATCTAATTACAGCCCTGTAGCAGTACTGTAACCTTTATCCAAAATTCTCGAAAAATGCATACACAAATAACTCCTCCATTTACTCGTAAACAAACTCCTCCATCATTTACTTGTAAACGATCTTCTCTCTCCTACCCAGCATGGCTTCAGATGAGCATGTAGTACCTCCAGAACTCTCTTACCTTTACCAAGTCAGTCAGTAAAGCCTGAGACGTGGGTAAGTTTGTTTCATCCCTATTCCTCGATATGTCTAAAGCTTTTGATACTGTCTCTTGTCCTCAGCTCCAATCTCAACTGTCTTTCCTTGGCTCTACAGACAATACCTTAAAATGGTTCTCCAGTTATTTTATTTATCTGACCGACATCAGTCTGTCAAATGGGACTTGACTCAATCACCTTATCTACTGGTCATCACTGGTGTTCCTCAGGGCTCCATCCTAGGCCCCCTCCTTTTCAATATATTTATTAACAACCTTTCATCTGTGTCTAAACACACAACGTTAATCTAATGTGCTGATGCCTGTACTCTCATCTGCTCTTCTAACAACCTTACTCAACAACAAACTTTAACACAAGATGCCTTTAACTTCTTCAAAACCTGACTTACCAATAGTCATCTTACACATCCTTCCTTACTAATGAGACATCTGAGACTAATTAAAATCAGTCAATACATCTACCAGTCTTTTTCTCCAAATTCTCGAACAAAGGGGGATACATTTTATATATGCAGGACATTCATCATCAACTTAAGTTCTGTCTTCATAGGACAAAGCATTTCAGAATGTCTGATCAATTATTTGTCACTTTCTTAAAATCTAAATTAGGTAAAGCAGTTGCTAAGGTTAATCGTAGACTGCATTCTTTTGTCTGCAATAAAAGAGGGCTCGTCCCTACAATCTAAAACCTATAGCTCATTCCACAAGGCCAGTGGCCATGTCAATAGCCTTTAATTCTTTAATAGTAAACTACCTATTAATGACATTTGAGCTACAGCAACTTGGTCAACAGTTCACACATTTGTTCATAGGTTCATAGATTAGTACTAAGCTAACTGCCCTTGCGAGCCATTTTAAGCCTAGCCAATTATCCCTTGTGAGAGGCAAACACCGCACCTTGTGTTTGTAAGGCAAACACCTTAACCATTAGGTCACCCTCCCAGTTTATGAAATGCATGTTCCTATGGTTCCACCATTCTCAGGAATGTCCTTCCGTGATACCGCCAGGTAAAACAACTTGAGAATGCGTCACATGGCTGAATCAGACAGAAATAGACATTAGGATAAGAAAGTTATACTTACAATAACAATAGATCCATGTTGTCTGATTTCCATCCAGTTCAGCCGCCCTCCTGCCCCCTTCCAAACTGACCCAGACAGACATCTGGTGAACAGGTAGTTTTCCTCCACACCCTATCTGTGAACAGTTGTGACTGTCTTCCAATCCTTCTTTGTAACTGTATGTTAGGCCTAATCTTGAATGTAGTTGGTATGGATTATTTTACTGGGGTAAACTTGATCTGAGGTACTAAGATGGAGTGGAGGGAATTATGGGTAGGGGAAGAGTCAGAGCACTGGAAAAGAGATCTGATCTGATCTAACAACCAATGTTTGAACTGGATGAAAATCAGACAAGATGAAAGTGCATCATTTTCAGTCTGATGTTGTCAATCTTCATCTGTTCTTGACTTGTGGGTCTATGGTTCCAATCCTCAGAACCGATCTGGCCGTTAAATAGCTCTCGTTGGCCAAAACAAAAATCTCTCAAGCCATAAATCTACCTACAATGCCCCTCTCTACATTACCTCAGATCTTGTTTGCCACTCTTACAGCAAGACACATCAGCCGACTCCTATCTCATAGCTAAGTAAAACTTTATATTTTTGTTCTTTTTCTATAGCCGGTATTAATCTCTAAACTGCTTAGAATCCTTTATTTTTTATAGTCTACCCTTAGTGTGAGTGTGTGTGTTATCGTTCCCTTTACCATTGGTAATCTCCACTACTATCGTTGGTAGTTCCCTGTTCCCCCACCCCCCACTTTACCATTAGGTAATCTTTCCTACCGTTGCTGGTAGTGCTTTCCTTTGTGGTGTGACTGTTGGTTTTTCTCCTCTTTCCTTTTCTTCTGCCTTTCCTGCAGGTGGTGCAGGGTGATGACAGAAAAATCTAAAAGCTCCACTACTGGCTTTAAATAATGTAAAGAGTGCGGCAGGAAAATGCCAAACTCAAATGGCCATGATTGTTGTGTATATTGTTTGGGGGCGCCCCACTTAAGTACTGACTGTGAAGTCTGCCAGGGTTATAGTAATAGAGCCCTGGTACAATGTAGAAGTAAGCTTGTTCTCAAAGGGCTTCTTAAAGCCCCTTTTGAAGAAGCTTTGTTCAAGGCCGACCATTCTCCTCTGGCCTCTAGTTCGAAAGCTTCCCGTTCAGTGCCAGCATCTCCTTCAGAACCGCCCATTAAAAAGTACAAGCAAGCATCTGCAGGTTCCTCTATGGAACTGAAATTTAAGTTTCCAAAGCTTTTGGAACAGACTGAATCTTCGGCACCATTACCTTAACCAGTGCCATTGACACTGACCACACCTATTGAAACTACGACTCCAACTGCTCCCACTTTGGCTATGGTTCCGATACTGGCACCAGTTGTCACTGCTACCATGTTAACAATAACTTTGGCACCGATACCTTTATGTCTTCGATGCTGGGTACAGCTCTGATGCCTTCAGGACCAGCCAGTCCCCAGGACCATGTCTTCCCCCTCAGGCCCGAGGTGTTCAAGTCGGCTCCAGTTTTTTCCATGAAGCCAGCCTTATCTCTTCACTCTGTGCCGACATAGGACCCATCCTCGGTTACAGTTTGTCAGGTAGATCTCTCGGGACGGGCTGTGACCCCGGTTTCGAGTTTGTCTGTCTCGGTAATGGGCTCTCATCCCTCCTCAGGGGGTCCTGCCTTTTAAGTCATGGAAAGAGCCTTGGCCACTGCCTCATCTCAGGTGGCTCCTGTGTTACCGGAGTCTCACCCTTTGGCCCCCAGGTTTATCAGTTCTATCACCAGCCTCTATCCCTGAACAGTGAGCTCCAAGGTCACAAGTCTTGCCTACTGAAGGCGTACCCTCTTCTGAGTCATGTTCAGATGCTCCCACTGAAGAGCCACCTCAGAAGAGATTGTGTTAATGGAAACATCTTGATTCTCCGAAGAATCCATCATGGAGGACATGGATTTCAATGGGGGGTCCCCACGGTCACCCCAAGAAGACGTCTTCTTCAGAGACATTCTTGAGGTCCTAAAACAGAGGGGTGATTAGAAGCCCAAAGACCCTTCCTTTGAGGAATCCATATACTTGCAGTCCTTTGGTGCTCACCCGTTTACCTCCTGGGTGACCCTGCCCACTGACGACCTAATTAAGTTGATCATTCAGCGGGTTTGGATGGATCCTTATTCTGTAGAAACTGTCACCCGGAGACCTGATAAAGTACTATCCACTCCTGAGGACTATCCGCATTGGGCAAAGGGCTTCGTAGATGATGCCATGGTGGTAGTGGCTGTCACCAGGAAAGTACTAGGCGAGGAAAGTTCTACTGTTCATTCCCCTAACCGAGAGTCCATGGCGATGGACAGATATGGGAAGCGGGTCTTTCTTGGAAAACGTTGCTTCTTATATCAACATCAACAAACATGGGGGAGCCAAGTCGTGCCTGCTATGTCAAGAAGCCCTTCAAGTGTGGCAATGGCCATAACTTCCAACTACTTTTTGATAGCAATGCACATCCTGGGGAGTTCAAACGTGATTGCGGACAAACTGAGCAGGTGTATCCTCCTGCCGCGAGAATGGTCTCTAAACTCCAGAATGGCGAAGAAGATCTTTCTGTTTGCTTCACCCCTGAATAACAAGTGCAGAAGCTACTTTGCTCTAATTCTCTCTCAGAGGGAGTCCCCCAGAGACAGTCTTCTCCTCGATTGGCCCCTGGGCCTCCTTTATGCCTTTCTGCCTTTCCCTCTCATCCCTCCTGTCCTCAAGAAAGCAGCTTGGTTGAGAAGCAAGGTAATCCTCATTACACCTTACTGGCCTCGACAAATATGATTTCCCTTACTTTGGCCTCATCTACTTCGCCGTCCGTGGATTCTGGACCCAGTTCTGGACCGTCTGTTCCATCCTCAGGGACTAGTGCATCCCAGTCTACAGACCCTCAAGCTGACTGCTTGGTTTCTCCAATTCTTTTAGTCACCAGGCATAATGACATCTCATCTCCTGTACAGCACATTTTGTTGGCATCCCATAAACCATCCACCAGCAATCTCTACAGTTGTAAATGGAAGAGATTTTTTATCTTGGCTTCTGATAATGATTTAGATCCTTTTTCAGCGCCAGTAGAAAAAGTTCTAGAGTTTCTAGCTACCGTCTTTGGTAAAGGGTAAAGAAGCTTCTTCTTCCACTGTTAATGTTATCTTAGCAGCTATTTCAAATTTCCATAGCGGTTTCGGTGATCAGTCCTTAATCAACCCACAGGCTTTGTAAGGTTTTTTTAAGGGCACCATTCATCTAAAGCCCCCATGGGACTTGACTGTTGTATTGCAGTCTCTTACATTTCCTCCATTTGAACCTGCAACTACCTGTTACTTAAAATTTCTTTCTTGGAAAACATTGCTTCTTATAGCTGTTACCTCGGCAAACCAAGTTTGCAAATTACAGGCTCTATGTTCTAAAGCCCCTTATCTAGTTTTCCATAAAGACAGAGTGTCACTCAGAACAAACCTGTCCTTTCTTCTTAATGTGGTTTCAGAGACTAATATCAATCAATCTATAGACTTACCTGTATTCTTTCCAAATTTTTCTAATAAAAGCGAATACTGCATCTTCTAGACAAGCACAGGCAGTTACATTTTTACCTGGACAGATCTAGGCATTTTAGACAATCAGTACAATTATTTGTGTCTTTTTTTTTCAAATAACTTTTTATTGAATATTTTCTCACATAAAATACAAGTAGAGAGATAAACAAGATGTAACTGTGGTACAGTTGAATGAATTATTTGTGTCTTTTGCGAGCACAACATTGGGAAAATCTGTTTCTAAGGTTACTCTATCAAGATGGTTAAGGGATTGCATTGCCTTTATTTACATGAAAAAGAATCTAAGACTCCCTGTGCCGGTGAAGGCACATTCTACCAGATCTATGGTGACTTCAGCTGTTTTTCATTCTAAAGGCTCCATGTCAAAAATTTGCGCAGCTGCAACATGGGCTACTTGACATACTTTTATTACTCATTACAAGTTGGATATGGTCTCCAGGGGGCGAGCCTCCTTTGGTTCTATGGTTCTCAGGAATGTTCTTCCATAGGGCCACCCAGGATCTAAGGTAGCTGGGGACTCTGTCCCACAAATCAAGAATAGATGAAGATGGAGAGCATCAGATATAGAAGTTATGACTTACCATAACATGCCATCAGTGTTGTTGATCTTCATCTATTCTTGCGTCCCACCTCACCTGCCCCCTCCTATAAAGTTCTGGTGGAGCAACATGCTGTCCTGGATTTCCTTTTTAGGATATACCTTAGACATTGCTTCTGGCTTGAGCTAGGGTATTTTCTTCTGTAAGCCTGCAAACCTGATCAGAGGCAATGTAGAGAGGGGCGTTGTGGGTAGACTTGTAGCTAGAGAGATTTTTTGGCTAACATGAGCCGGGTAACGGCTAGATCGGTTCCGAGGATCAGAACCATAGACCCACAAGTCAAGAATAGATGAAGGTCGACAACACAGATTGAACATTATAGGTTCATAGGTAGGTACTAGGCTATTGGCCCAAGGGCCTAAGTAAGCCTAGTCAACAAGGTTCCCTGGCTTTCGCCACCCAAGAAAGTTACATTATGGTAAGTCATAACTTCTTTTTTCAGCCTCATCTGTTCCCTTCCAGTGCACAAGAGATTACTTGAATAAATACCTCTCAACTGTACAGATTTTCACAGAATGTCTAGATTTTTGCCAAATATTTTTAGTCCTTTTTTCATAAAATTATTGTTTTCTGGCAAGTTATTAAAGACTGAAGTAAGAAAATAATGACAGGCATTTGAGCTTTAGATTGCCTACCTTTCAGAAAATTCAGGCTAATACAAAACCTGTTATTCCATCAACTTTCTAAGTTTGTAAGAGCAATATTTAAAAATTGTCCCTATTTTTTTGCACGTTCGTCCCCCCATTATTTATGGCTTTATCCAGATTTCTTCCTCTGAGAAGTTGAGAGGTATGCTTAAATGCATTCACATACTTGTAACTTTCTTGGTTAGCTCTTTAAACAGTATACTGGCTGACATTAAACAAATTCAAGTATTGAATTCCTAACTTAACTTCTAATTGCAGCTGCTATAGGACTAGTCTATCATTTAAAATTTAGACTTTTTAGTAATCTTTAGTTTTAGTTTACTTCTTACACTAGATAAGTTGCCTGTTATCGTCCCTTTAAGAATTAATTACTGTATCTCTCAAAGATCTGTTGAAAGGATCACTCTCAAAAAGCTGTGTGGATATCCCATAATTGAATATCTAGAGCTCTTTGAGTTTTTATTTATCTCTGTCAACAATCCACAGCTTTACCAGTGAACGTGACAGATTTCCAGCAGAGCCCCACCCCACATTATACCCCACCATACCATTAGCCTATAAGGTTGCAATGAAAAGAAAAAAACCTGGAAACCTTGCCACTGTGATTATGAAGTATTATACAATAACAACTCCTTACTATTAAAAAACGAGCACACTGACTGGACAGCCCAACCAACGTGCCCATTGCAACTCAAGCATATACAAATAGAATAAAGTCCAGCTGCTGAAGTATAAAACTGTAGAATCAGAAGTACAGTTGATTTTCTATTTCTGCAGTGTCCCTCACAAAATATCTGCAGTAAAGAAAAAAAAGAGGAAGAAGAAAAAAAAAACAGCAACAGAGATTCTCTTTCCGTCCGTTGCTTACCCTGCATTGTACTGGTGTACTGTGCAAGCATGAGAATGTAACTCCTATACGCATGCACAGTACATCAGTAAATAAAGAATGCAGAGAAACACTACAGCACCGTTATACAAAAATATTATTTAAGAACGGTAAGCAATTTCTTTATTAAATAATGCCATGGCATAATAGCAATAATCCACTCTTTTGAGTGGGTATATCAGGATTTACCCACGGTTGGCTTTGTTTGTTCCCCCAGGTTCTCCCTCATGATCAAACCATACCAACATGGTAAATCCTGATATACCTACACACACAGTCATGGATTATTGCTTAAATATTTTGTATATTTTCTTCACTTTACAAATACCCACAGTTGATTTTAAAAAGGAAAACATGGAACTGTACCTAATTTACATGCATTATTCATTTTTGCAGACTCTATATTCTGCTGTAGAACCATTTACAAAACAACTTGCTGACTATTCTCCAGTCACCTGTCCCCAGCAGCTGCTGTCATGCTCTTTTTCTAAACCTGTATATAGTTTACCTCTAATGTTGAGAAGTCTGTGATTTAACATTTCATGTGAGATACCTGTTACTCTGTTACTTTTTTCTAAACTATTCAGCAGTCAGCCAAGTCACTTCCCCCAAGCAGTTGCAGTAACATTGCTTTAAACTGCTGCTTTATAACTTCACTGGAAATGTACGTTATTTAAATAAAAAAAATACCAAACAATAAAGAAGCATATTTCATACCTCCCATTAGCCATATTTTGTGCCTTTTCTTTGTTGTTTTCCCAGTGCATTAGCTTCATTTGTATAATAAACATGTTCTCATTATTTGGAAAAAGTGGAATTTATGCTTCTGAGTTTTCTTGGTTATTTCAAAAAGTCCCTTCTGATTTTAAAGCCCTCAGACACTTTTTTCCCTTAATATTGCATTGATTCATGGCAAGCATTTCATCAGTAGTTGCATTGATTCAGTACTTTCAAACTCTTCTTCTCCTTTTCTTTGGCACCCCCTCCATTTATGGGACACATTTCAGCAATAATTTCACAGAGGGGGATCGGTGCTTTTCAGCTTTACCACTCACTCACTCTATGGGACTGATGCTTTATAGTTCTCCCATTGTATGCGTAACAGTTCTCCTACTAGATAAGTTTATCCCCTTCATCACTGGTATTCAGTCAGCTCCTCAAGTTCCTTCATTACTAGCTGGTTCAAATCCCGGCTTTTCATACTTAATTTTGTGAGTTCCTCAGTTTCCTTCTGTCGATCCAACATTTTTTCTTGAATACTGAAAGGCACTTAACCAGCTCATTTCCTTCCTGGCCATCAACGGTTGTTACTGCTTGAAGCTTGATCCAGACTGCTCCTCTTCAGCTTGCTAATTCTTGCTTTATTGCATGCATTTTTATTTAATTTCCTCTAAGGCATGTTCAGCCTCCATGAAAGCTTTGGTCCCACTGGGGAAGAAGATCTTAAAAATGGCTGGCTGTAATAGTTTAAATCTCACATCTTTTGCTGGTTACTACATGGGATGATTTGCTTCTTACCTGAATGGCAGTAGGAGTGGAGTGGCAATTTTATTAAAGAAGACTATTCCTTTTATGCTTATGGACTCAAGAATGGATGGGGACAGGAGATATCTGATAAGGAAAGGAAAGAGAGAAGGATTTATATGTACTTTTGTACATACTGTGAATTAACTAGCATGGATATTGAACAAAGGCATTTTTAGTTAGGAGGCTTTAATACTGTGAGTCGGGGTTTGGAATAAGATTTTAGCCACAGATTAGGTTAGTTTAAGTAAAGGCATGGGACAAGTTTTGAATAGCCCTGAAGCAATTTTGAAACGGTTTACCTTGTTGTATTCAGTGTTATACTATGAGGAAGCACATTATCCACTTCACCCACAGGAAGTTAACTCTTGGAGTTGCTGAATTTGCCTAGAATTCTGCCACAACAGCCACTGAGATATATAACTGGGCTGGACAGGACATTTTAAAGTTGTTTACTGGCCTGGTCAATTGTATCTTGATTAATAGTGGTTATCCCATCTCCTGGAAGGAAGCTGTAGTTGTGATGCTGCCTAAACCAAGCAAAAACCCTATGCTGGTTTCCTGTTATAGACCAATATCCATTCTAAGTCATGATTGTAAACTCTTCATGGCTTTAATAGCAGAGAAGCTATTTACTCCACTTTTATTATTCACTTATGTCAGAGAGGCTTTGTTCGAGGCAGGACTACCCATGAGAATGGGATTGACAGTTTTTGCAATACAGCTTGCCTCAAATTCACAGATGTTGATGGTGTTGACAAGCATCAATGCAGAAAATGCATTCATTAGAGTCAGTTGGGTCTATGTTTTCTACCATGAATAAAATAGAGCTTCCTTCACAGTTAATAACCTTGGTAGCTGACCTTGTACAAAAACTCAAATGTAAGGGATAGACTTGGTCGGAGATTGTTCCCCACAATTTACTTACAGAGGGGTATCAGGCAGGGGTACCCACTGTGTCCCCTACTGTTTGCCTTGTATATTGAACCTTTGGCTTATCGTTTAAGGAAGTTACTGACCCTGGGACTTGGGGTAGCTGTGTCTGAACTGATATTGTCTCTATACACATACCATTTGCTATTATATTTCACAAAACCAGAAATGGATCTCAGTCTAGCATTTGCCCACCCCTACTCCTTTGGTAACCTACGAAAAAAAGGAATCTGTGGCAGGCAAATACTGAGTCAAATCCACAGCAAAAAGTGTATCCAAAAACCAGTAGAAATTCAGGAACCACAGATTTAGCTTTAATGTTCCTCAGTAAATCACACAGAGCAATGCAATAAGCTTTACAAGCTTTCACAAATGCTCCATCAGATTATTAAAAGACAATTATAAAGTCAGACCTATAAATATTAAATAACCACATGACGCAATATATAATTTAAAACATAATAAAAATCACTTTAATCAACAATTACATAGTGTCTGCTCTTTAAATCAGCTTTATACTAATTTGTCCACTTAACAAACCCTGGTGGTTCATTTGCTCTTATTAATCCACTGGTTCAAGTTTTATATTTCGTTTTTTCTGTTGTACACCATACTTAAAACAGCAAATGTAAAATCCTGTATATGCTTATAAAGGGCATTAATGCTTATACACCCCTTATATCTGACAGATGACTGCTTATACTTTCCTTTAGTTTTTTTGTTGGCTTTCCCACATAAATATAGATATATATATGTATATGTATATATATATATATATATATATATATATAACACACATGCACACACACATGCACACACACTGGATTGTGAATTCTTCCTTTTTTAATGGTGGCTTCTGTTCTAGATCCTTCTAAAAACTCTACCAGTGTTGGTCTTTCATTTATTCCCCCCATTTATTTCTCTTTGCCTATATCAATCTTTGATAGGGAAGGCAATCTCTAACCTGCAGTCCAAATAAATTTTTAGCATCTTCGCATTCTGTCATCTTTCCTTTGTTCCTTTGATAGTTTTCTCCAATAAATTCCAGCCCCCTTCTTGCCTGTTGTCTTTATCCCTAATTGTATACTAGATTGTGAATGTCACAATCAGCATATACCTTCAAATCAATCCTCTTCTCCTTAATCAGATGATAAATTACTTTAGTTATATTTATATACTTGCAAAAGCTACATTTATAACAAGGATACATAACAGTAATGTTACTAATGTTCTTATACTTAAACCTTTTTTGTTCTTATAACATATTTTTTGTTTTCAATTTGATACTGTTTTATAAGTAAATCTAGGTCTATCCAAAATCTAACCCTTTTATGGTGTTAAGGTTTTGTAGTATATGTCAATGTCTTTCTCATCATATCTTCTACTAATCTAGCATGCCTATTACGTGTTAACGTCATCCACAAACCTATTGTCTGTTTTTTATCCTTCTCTATCCCCTCTTTCAGTCATAATTACTGACCTCTGTGCATCTAATATAATTATAACTGTTATCTTGCTTATTAAATTCTTGTACCAACACATCCATCTCTTTTCCAAGTTCATCATCAATCATATTTAAATGTGAACTACTTAACATCTAACCTTTTATGATATTCCTGTATGTAAATGTAGTATGCATAGTTGAACAATGTGAGTACATGTTTTGTTTACTTCCTTCTTGAATACCCTAGTATCTAATTTTCCATCTGGTAACTTTAAAACATTTATATCCAAAAAGTTAGTCTCACCACTACTTGATGTCACCTTAAAAATTCAGTTGTTCCAGTCATATAATTTATAAATAAACTAAGTTCTTGCCATTTGCCACTCCATATCAGAAAGATGTTATCAACAAAACATTTATAAAATTATACCTTAAGCAAAAAATCATTAACAAATGATCATACATATTTATCTTCCCATATGCACATAATTATACTTGCAAAGGTGTTAGCAATGAGTATGCCCATTGCCACACTCTGTTTCTGTAAATAATTAGTATATTGACATAGAAAAGCAACATTCATAAGAATTAATTCCATGTGTACACAGTAGTTATTAATCATATTATTTTCAAGGGTGGTATATCTACTCAGTGTTTGGTGCTTTCACAGTGTAAGTATTGTTTGTTTCTTATTGGCCAAAACTTATAGCAGTGACATAATTTGCCTTGCCAATTCAGAGATCCTCCTGGGGAATACCAGTCCAAGTACTTATTAGTTATATTAGCTTCATAAACTTAATGCAGTTGGATTTCCCTTCATTATTTTTATTTTTGCAGGAATGGCAGAAAATCCTGTGTTTGTCCTTACATAAGTTAATTGCAACTAGCTATATTTTCTGAGTTAAGTTTATACCTACTGAATTGTATTTTAACTTTTTTGTAATTGTTTTTAGCTGAAGCTTTTCTTGTAGAGATTCCATTGCAAATGTGTTTTGGGAGAGAGCTAGATGTTTTACTTCTCCAGCAATCGTTTAAAACTAGAAAGCCAGCATATTAGGCTCCACAAAAGGCCTAAGTAAGGGGAAGCCAGCTTTTTTATTAAATAGCTAGACTAAAGCAGCAACAGGGACAAAAGACTCATCTAGAGCAGCTAGGGGGAACTACCTTTCCAAACAGATGAATCAGAAAGTTTAATATTTCCCTTATCAGCTTTTGAGCCGTGTGTACATGGTTGAGGGAGAAGTTTCCACTCAGGCAACGGCATCAGAGCAGTTGTCACCTTTTGACTTAAGGGTACAGCTTAGAATATTTCTCTCATTCCTCATTGCAGTGACCATGTGACACCCTCCCTACTTTGTCAACAGATTTAACACCTCTTTCAAAAATAGGCAATATTGATTTCCCCCAGAGAGAAGGGTTATTATTTCGTGTTTTCCATGTTTCACAGAAAGTAGTATTTTTCATTCTGTTTTGGAACTGAAGAGTCTTATTTTATCATTTGAAAAAAGTTTAAAATATCAACAGTCAGTTCTTTCCATTTCTGACTTGTGCATGAAAGATGCTTGCCTCTGCACATCCTAATTTATTCTGCTCTCGGAAAATACCAAATGTTTCATGTACAAAGGTAGTACTTTTAGTTGTAGTCCCTGCCGTTTGGGTTCAAGTCTGTGCCTTGTGTTTTCACTACATGTATCACTGTTGTTGCAAGGTAGTGCCTGGGTACATACACCTTTGTCTTTCTTTATCCAGACAGTTGGCTTCAAGGAGCCTCAGCAAGCAATGCTGGGTGTGAGCCGGAAATCATGATATGGCTTTGTTTCATAATCTGTGCATTGAAGTCACTACAGAGAACTCTGTTTCATCTCTCAGTGGCTGTGACTTTTTTGGACCTTACCCTGGAATGCCATTCAAGGTGCAGTGTTTTTCTTTATTTCAGAATAGGTGGAGTGTGTCACCCAGTGTTGCCTTTCTGATATGTCCAGGATGTCAGTTTCAGGTCAACATTTTCTCAGAATATCACCCAGTGTTGCCTTTCTGTTATGTCCAGGAGGTCAAGGTTTCCTCAGAATGCTGACTTTGAAAATAATTGCCATCCTAGCAGCTTCTTTCACCAGATTACTCATGAGGTTCTCCTAGCCAAGAACATCTCAGGGAAATCAAAGCAACAAGGATGTCTCTGATCCCATTTGTCAGAAAGGAGTGAGGATTGGTTTTAGATTTAATGAGATGTGCTTCTTTCCACTTGTACTGACAGTGAATCTGCTGAAGGATTCCTTCTACTGAGGTGCTGAAATCTCAGCTGGTAATTGAGACAGCCCTGATTTTTTGGCTTCCATCGTAAAAGAAATTGCATCTCACTTTGGTGTAATTGAAACCTGGGAGCAAGGCTCTTCAGATCTTTGACCAACATTTCTTGGGCATAGCCCAGATTAGGATGACAACACTATGGTGCAACTTGTTACATCAATGGACAAAAGGGGGAATGAAGTCTAAATGTTTTATTTTAGTGTATCTACTACAAGTTTCTACAGACTTCCATAAAAATTTATTAAACAAAATATTTCCGCTTAGCAGCCATGTAAGGTTATAAAATATGACCCATAAGGTATGTTGGAGTTACTGCTGATTAAACACAACTATGTTTTAAATTTCCTTGCTCTTAAAATCTGTTTAAAGGCTTTGATAACTGCACCTAATATTCTTGTCTTGATATGAGAAAATGGCCTTAATTTTTTTTCTCAGCAGATAGCATCTTTCAGCATGTCCACAGGACCACATCCCAGCAATTTAAACATAAGAGCAATTCTGGCTGTTGAGGATAATTTGCAATATAGATAGTTATATGGACAAGTCATCATTAGTCATTTCCTCACATGAGCATACATTTTTTTTTTGCACACTCTAACCGTAGTGTATTGCTTTCTCTGTTAGTATCCACCCACTGAGCTGAAAATTCTAGGGTTGTTCAGAGGATTTGCATTGCTCCCTTCTGACCGCGCTGGATTCGGTTACCCTTGCTAGAAGCTGTCCTCCAGTCCATCCTATACCTGACCATTTTACTAATTAGAATCCTTTCTTCCCCGCTTCTGGTTGGGAGACTTCTCCTTCTGCAAACATTGAAGAGAGGTAAACAAAGTCGCCTGAAAAAGTTGGTACATCCATCCAAAAATGTGGTCACATAGTTAGCATAACATTTGCATACTGAATAACACACAGCGTGTCCCACTTCCAGTAGAATTGGGGATACTACTAAAAAATGCAAATTAAAAAATGAGAGCAAGAAAAATTATGCAAAAATATAAGCACATTACGAAAGACCGTGTAAAATATTATGACTTAATGAATGATTTTGCAGAAACCTACCTCACAAAGCCCAAAATAGTGTGAGGACAAAGGCCCAAAATCAGGGACACATTTTAAATATTGTTCATATAAACACAGTTGTTAGAATACCTGGTTTGCATTAGCGTGCGTTTCCTCAAGGATATGAAGTCTGAAACCCAAATATTTGTTAATATTTAGTGGCTTTAATCCTCAATGATTTGTCAAAAAACACAAATTGTATGAGGAACAGACCAAAAACACGAAGCAAGAATCTGAGCATTCTGTGACATTTTGAACAGCTGAGAGGTGTGGGGAGTAAATCAAACCTAAAATAGGAACATACTTCCCAAATTAGAACTGCTGTTTGGGTAGTGCAGCCCTGAAAATAGGAGGGTACTTCCAAGATAGGTACAGTTGAAAGGTCTGCAGGAGGGAAAAACTGATGGGACACTGCTCCTTACCATTACGGGTGTTTGTGTTTTGGCATTGCCATTGAGAGCAGGTTAGCTGGAACGCTGTATGAAAACCTAAGCACACCTCCTGTTGAATTAAGGTTCAGGAAATCCATTCCTGTTCACCAAGGTACCTCTAAAGATCTGGAATTGGAGTTAACATTGGATACCCCACTTAATTAACTTTTTTGATCAGTTGCTGATAGTTTGTAGCAATCTGGTGCAACGTCCAATGTGCATTTGCTTTCATTATGTCATTGGCTGTGTATCTTAAATCACTGTCTTTCCAGCAAGCTCTCAGTAAATTGCCATTTTCCAACCAAAGAAGATTGTATGCCATCAAAACCTATCACCAGTCTTATGCTGAGTATTTTGCTTTAAGTGTTTACAACATGTGACACAACAGATATGTTTGCAGTGTACCCTTTAGGCACATATGTTTTTGAAAATCTGTGCCATAAGTAAATCTAAATTCCCATGATTCTGTTATTTGATGTCTTAAACTTTTCAGAGAAGTAAAAAGATTGAACTAAATTGTTCATTTTGACTCTTTAGGAATCCGGACTTAAAGTTAACCAACCAGTATCATTTGCTGTGAGACTTAATGGTGCAAAAGGTGCCGTTGATGCTAAGGTGCACAGCCCTTCTGGAGCCGTGGAGGAATGCCATGTTTCCGAACTGGAGCCAGGTATGATTGACTGTGAAGTAATGACTTTCGACATTTTGTAGCTGTTATATTTACGTTGTTTAAAAAAAAAGTATTATCTTACTGACACATTGTAATTTTCACTGTTTAGATCAGTGCTGAAACTTTTTCTTGCCAGCCACTGATGATAGTCCAATGTGTAAACATACTGGAAATATTCAGTCAGAGTTGTAAATGTACAAATTATACAAGAACCCTGTGATGCAGTTTTGGAATTTTTCCATCTAGGTTTGATAAGCTAGGATGCGTGCTGGGTTGAGGTCATTAGTAGCAAGCCCAAGTTGTAAGTATTCTGTGCCATGGATATAACTTTTCTTCCATTGGGGTCTGGGGAAAAGTGAGACTAGTGGCCAACCTGTTCCATGACAGAGGCTATAGCAGGTAGCCGGACTACATGGAGGAGGTGATCTTAGCCATATTCTCTCCTTAAAGAGGGGGAAAGGTAGTCCCTTGCCACTGCAGTGCAGTGGCTACTCGTGCTGCTGGCAATAATGTCTTTAAATTAGCTTCTGAGAATCTTTCGGAGAGGAAGGGAGTGTTAATCTGAAGACTGGCTTTTTTTTCCTTGGGATGGAACAGTTTATGGAGTACATTGCTGAATTTTCCTAAGTGAGAGACTCTGAGGGAATTTCACAATATTTCCTGGGTTTGGAACACAGAGCATGACTTCTGTCCATGTGATTATGGCATGCTGTTTGCATTATTAATTCTTGTTTCAGGGAGTAAAGCACAAGAGTGTCCCAAATGGAGTACATGATGGGCTCTGCTCATCAGCCAAACTCTTACTCTCCTGGATGCCTTCCTGCAATGCCATTAGATATTCCCAGTTGTGCATGCAAGAAAAGTGGTTCTAAACCTGTAGCATGCCTTTGAGGTAATTATGTACTTACATGAGATGGGGAGGGAGTTGAAATTCAACAGGGACTATAATGGTAACTGCAACCAAGACTGGATAACACTGATGTATAGCAAACCCTAAATCAACTGATAATTTGCTCACACCACTGCCCCACTTGTGAGTATGAGGTGGTAGAGCATTAGAATTAGTTAAATGAAAAAGCTTCAAAAGTAGACAATAGTACTAGTAGTAGGTAGTAGCAGTAGTATTAGTAGTAGGCAGTTGTAATTCTAACAGGGAGTTGTAGTAGCAGGAGTAATAGCAGTCTGCACACATATTTTTAAATGCAGTGCTTCACTATGTTAGTGGCCTTTCTAGACAAGGCTAAAGGCTATGGCTGTACATTCCTAAAGGAAGTTTTTGGTTCTGCCTAATGGCCATGCACTGACCCTTAAAACTGTCCTATGTAGGAGACAAATATAAATCTCAGAGAAAGTTAATTAATAAATGATCTGAAAAGTACCATCAGGTATGCCAAGCAGGACAATATATGACAAGGGTGTACATCTGCTGAAAAGACAAACGAGCCCCTTAATTTAGAAGAGTTTAGATGTTTATGTAATGTAAAGTTAATGAAAAGTTCAAGACATATTATATAAAATTAATGGTTCAGATAATTTATATAGTACTCCTTTCTTTAGAAAAGCTGATATTTCCTTTAAATTAGGATTCTTCCTGTAGCTTCTTACGTAAAAGAACAATGCATTCCTTGCTGTGGCAAATTTTAAACAGCTGCGATGACAGTAACTATAATTTGACACACTCTCACACACACACACACACACACACACACACACACACACACACACACACACACACACACACACACACACACACACACGGGCATATGCAGGATTAGCTGTTAAATTTACATTTACAGCAGATGAAGTCCAGCTAAAAAATATCTGTTGTTGTGTAGCTCCCAGTAGTGAAATGTGAATTGTTAAGTGAGTTTCACTCTTTTGTCTGATCTGTTGTCTTCCCTTTGAATTCAGGTGTCAGTGTCCATAGCATTAAAGCTACTGTGTTAGCTGGCAGGAGCCAAATATTCCTTGCCAGTGTTTGAAAACAGTGTGGTTTGCAGAATTTTCCTCTTGGAGCCCTGTGTGTCTCAGTACTTGCTGGAGATTAAGCAGTGTTAAGACTTGGTTATTAACAGGTGTGTGACACCTACTGCATGCTGAGTAATGAAGAATGTCATGTTGGCTGCAGCACCTTGATGAGAAGTTATTTCATAGACGCCAAAGTAAATGGAAGGGATTTAAGTGTATGACTGACCTGTTCTTAATTACCCACGGTAGTGGTGCTGCGGTAGCGTTGTCGCCTCACAGCAAGACGTTGTCACGTTCGATTCTCAGCTAGAGCGTCTTCTGTGTGGGGGCATGCGTGAGTGACCGTGCCTTCGTTGAAGGTTGTGCGTCAGGGCTGGTAACTCGGCACTTAAAAATCAACCACCAATCATTAGCGGACCAGAGTTCTGCTGTGGCGACCCCTAATCGGGATAAGCCGAAAGACCCAACAACTGACCTGTTCTTAATTCACAGTAGTAGTAGCAGCAGCAGTACCAAGGTAGTCCTTTGGTGTTGAAAGATGGAACCCTAACTGGCCCAGAAAGCCCAGGTTCATTTATTACTCAGATAATGGAGGAACCAGCCAGGTAAAGAAATGAAAAGGCCATGCATGTCCTCCTCTTCTGAGAGGGGAACATTGAGGTGAATGCCTTGGGCCACATTATTGGTCCCCCCATAGACCTTACTTGGCATGCAAGGGGCATGTTAGAGCATATAGCAAAAATTCCTTGATGTCTCTTGCCGTGGTGTAAACACATGGGCAAGTATTCTAGTGAGCAGCCAGATGGTCAAGATTGAAAACATAGTAATCTGAAAAGACATGTAAAACAAGATCTTGATTTTAAATAACCATGAATAAAAATGCACCAACAACTGAGATTAACACATACGACAAAATCAGAAATGTAAAAAATAAAAAGTGCTGGGTCCGAAATGAGGCCAGTTTGTGATTCCTTTATTAATAAGATAGGTAAGTGCTTTCACAAGATTTATACTCGCTTCATCATACCATATAATACATTAAAAAAGAACACAGACTTTTAAAACTTAGTCATCCAATCAAAAAAAATTTCAATATCAGGTCTCCTCTTAAAGGAGCTGATAAAATATCACCCTTTAACAGAAACAAAAATTAAAAACATGTATCATCTAGATAGTCATTCTCAAAGAATGTCAAACGTGTATATATGTGTGTGTGTGTGTGTGTATATATATATATATATATATATATATATATATATATATATATATATATATATACACATATATATATAAAACACTGAATAAATAAAAACATACAGATAAATACATGTTCAGAAATAACCTGTGTACCTAACTTTGCAAAAATACATGCTCAAAACACATATAAAAACACATGCATCTGCCAATAAATTGTAAAGTAATCTGATTTTATGTGCATATAAGAACTAATACCAAAAAATACATATATATATATATATATATATATATATATTTATACATATATATATATATACCCTTAAAATTACTTAAAAAGAGGTGTTGCTTTTAATAAAGGTTTCAACAACACTCACTTGTTTAAACCCATCTCACCATCTGCCCTTAACATAACAATCCACTTCACTTCATTAACTTCCGTATGGTTACATAAGTCTCTCTTTCGCTCGCTGATTTGTATTTGTTCAATAACTATGAAATTAAATTAGTGTTCAATAGTGTTTCGAATAACATGTTTCGCCAAAGCTTTATTGTTATTCTGAATAGTTATGTTATATAGAGATCGTATAAGGGAACACGTATATAACTTAAAAACAATCAGCAAGCAAGACCTATTTTTAAGTAATTTGATGGGTGTATATGGGCATTTTTGGTATTAGTTTATATATGCGCATAAAATCAGATTACTTTACTATTTATTGGCAGATGCATGTGTTTTTATATTTGTTTTGAGCATGCATTTTTACAAAGTTAGGTACACAAGTTATTTCTGAACGTGTATTTATATGTTTTTATTTATTCAGTGTTACAGATATATATATACACACACACACACACATACACACACACACAGGAGGCGTAATATTGAATTATTTTTTTTTGATTGGATGACTACGTTTTAAAAGTCCGTGTTCTTTTTTAATGTATTATATGGTATGATGAAGCGAGTATAAATCTCACTAACCATAAACTGGCCTTGTTTCGGACCCAGAACTATTTATTTTTTTAAGATCTTGATTTTGTTGCGACTCCATTTCGGTTTGGTTTCTCTGTGCTTCCCCTTTTAAATTGCATGGGTAACAAATTAAGCTATAATTAATCCTAAAAATGTATTCCAGTAGATAGGAGGAACACCAGATGTTGATGATGACAGATCTTAAATAAGATTGTAACAAGATACACTAGATTCAGATCTTTTTGCCATGAGCCTGTCATTGTTCTCCAGCATGTTTTAGCATATGATGGAAATTCCACAAAATGTTGTCATACAGTGCATAAATTGTCTCTTCTCCTGGCTAGATTGCCACAGTGCTCTTGGTTATCATTTGGTTTGCTGTTTTAGCATTAGTCTGTGTGTACATTATATGCCTGTAAGTATGATGCTGGAAATGTCCAGTATTTTCATAGCCTCACTGACCTGTGAGGAAATAGTTTGTTGAGTTAATACTGGTAAACATTACAGCATCTCATTTATAATGGATATCTTTGTAGTTAGATGAAAATTCATCTATATGAAGTTATCTGAAAATCTGCTTTAAAATTGTGCATATTAAAATATTTGCTTTAATACTTATTTTTGCTAATTGTCTGCTTTCTAGACAAATATGCCATTCGTTTCATCCCACATGAATTTGGTGTCCATACAATAGATGTGAAGTTTAATGGAAGTCATATTCCTGGCAGCCCCTTTAAAGTTCGAGTTGGTGAACCAGGACAGGCAGGAGATCCTAGCCTTGTTGCAGCATATGGAACAGGCCTTGAAAGAGGCACAACAGGTAAAGAAAAATTATCTCTGTGACACTGATGATTTTGTTGGATAATTTTTGTTAAGTTCATTAACTTGGGGAATAAATACATTTTCTTTTAACTCACAAATTCCTTATATGTTGGATAATTTTGCCAGCAGGTGGTTGTGACACACAGTGCAATGTCTTCCGACAGGTATTATGTCACTTTACATTCGGAGTGATCAGAGTTTTGATGCTAAGCACGTTTGTGAACAAAGGGCTAAGATGATGTATATGCAAAACATAAAATGTATAGCTTTGACTAGGTATGGCGTGCTTACAGAAGAACGAGTCATAAAAATAGTGTCATTTCTTGATACAGCAGCTGCTGCTGCTGGTAAGACACCTGAAGATGTACCTGACTTTACATGGGGATATTGGTGTATTATGACCTATTGGAAAATAATGACAAAAAGAAAAACGTTGCCTACTGTTACATTTCTTATTTGACTGTATGGAGAATATGCAAGAAAGTAAGTACTAGATGCTAAAACAATGTGTGGTACAAGTCTGTGGTAGGTTGGGATGCTAGTGAAGGAAGTAATACAAGTTAAAAAGCTAGTGCTGGAGCTCAGGACCATGTTTTCACAGCCAAAGGTAGATTAAGTAGCAGGTCCTGGGTGGATGCACTAAAGCAGTGAGGGTCTTGAAGGAGGGAGAGGAGACAGGAGGGCACTGTAAACATGGAACTGTAGAATGCGGTAGTGAGAAGATGAGGGACATCCAGGAGAGACCAAGCTCAGATCAGTTTCTTGGCAAGAGGAGGCAGATTCAGACATACAAGAGCAGACCCCACAGTCAATGGAAGGAAGAGTTGAGAGGAGATCTCCTCAGAAAATGTGAGGAGACCAGAAATGGGTAAAGAACAACCAAAAGGTAGCAGGAGTTCTTAGCAGGACAGGCTTAGAAGCCTGTGATGACACACTGTCCATGCTTATGGGCCACAGGGGCTGTGAGTGAGGCAACAAATCTGTCAGGTTGTAGGAAAGGGAAATTATGCAGTGTGTTCAGGGGTAAGTGGAAGTTATCCTCATAGTCTAAGTCTCAATCACAGAGAATGTTAACAGGGGAGGAAGCATAGCATGTAGTTGACCAAGTTATTGTAAAAGCAGTGTTTTGGTTGCAGAGAGCCCATCTAAAACTGAGGAAACTCCTCACAATGGAAACTGAGATCTTTGTGTATTTATGCATGTGACTGTAAACTATCCAGAGAGTTGTTTGAGAGAGCAAAGAAGAAATGTTACAGTGGGCTAGTGTAATAAAAAATTGGTGGCAGAGCATAAGGTTTAGGTGTCTTGGTGGTCATACTTGATGGAAGAAAAAGGGCGATTATGGTAGCTGCATACAGTTCATAAGTCAGCAAAGTGAGAAGTGACCAATAACTGACTGTGGAAAAAGTTTACAGATCTTCTGCAGGAGGGAAAAGATTGTATTAGTAAAGGATTGCAACCTTTTTGAAGCAGGACAGAGTATTCCAGCTTTTGGGTATGCAAAGGAGAATGTATTAGTTTAATTACTAAAACAAGCTGGCTTCAGTCAGCTGGCACTACATTGTCTCCTCTAATGGAGGAGGGGGTATGAAATCTTGTGGTGAAAGCACCCCTAACCAGTAATGATCATACCATAGTATGATTCACTGCTAGTAACCATTTAGAAGAACAAAACCCAGGACATAGATTACAGTACGGATGGGAGCACTTGTTCCAAGACGACTGGATAATCTTGCAGCACTGGAAAGTGACAGTGAATATAACAGCAAGGCCAAAGTAAGGCAAAAACTAATGCAGTTTATCAGAACTGTAAAATTAGCAGTGAGGAAAAAGGACAACATGTCCTACTCTCCTGGGGCAACATGTAAATGTTCTGCATGTCATACTTAAATTACTCATGGATAGGGGCAACATGTAAATGTTCTTCCCTTCTCTGGATTATTTGTACCTAAATTACAAGAGATGTAAATTTAATGAGAATGTATGGCTAGGTTTCTAAATTTCCTCATAGACTAATAGCCTAGTAAGAAGCTGTGAACCTAAGGATTGACTCCTGAAGGAAGAAGAGGGAGGAAAACAGAGCATGAGGTGGTGGGTGAGGGTGAGAGGGGGAATCTTGCCACAGAGATTAAGAGGAGAAGGAAGGTTTCTTTGGGCATACATCCCAACTGTACTGAATTATTCGTTTTTTACTGAGTTTTGGGGTACAAATAATGGGGTGCCATGATTCCTGAGTGGCACCCCTTCATTCCCAATTTTTTTTTAATTTGTTTTTCTTTTTCGCGCTTTTTGAGCCAACGTCATCACATGCTTGATGACATCAGCTTTGTCAGCCTGTCGGAATTGAAGCTTAAGGGCACACATTTCCATCTGGCTGCGAGTGCGTAAACAACTGCTGCATGGGAAAATGATGGAGAACCCTCTGGTACTGCTGGCTGCGAGCGCAGTGGAAATGACAGCTGCATTGCTGTGGGCTGAACGGAAGGTATTTATTTGGTTTGGATTGGAATCAGAAACAACTGCAGGTATTTATTTGTTCTGCTTTTCCGTTGCTGTGGAGTTGGAGTTTGCTTTTTTTCTTTGTCAACTGCTACAGGTATTTATTTGCTCTGTTTGTCCACTGCTATGTACAGAGTTGAAGTTTGCTTTTTTCTTTGTCATCTGGAGGTATTTATTTGCTCTGCTGCTATGGAGTTGAAGTTCTCTTTGTGTGCTTTCAGAAACAACTGCACTCTGCTGCTACGGAGTTGCTTTTTTCTTTATCCGCTGCTACAGAGTTGCAATTTGCTTTTTTCTTTGTTAACTGCAGGTATTTATTATTTGTTCTGCTGCTACGGAGTTGGTTTGCTTTTTTCTTTGTCCGCTGCTACGGAGTTTGCTTTTTTCTTTGTCAATTGCAGGTATTTATTTGCTCTGCAGCTACAGAGTTGAAGTTTGCTTTTTTCTTGCTTGTGTGTGTGTGTGTGTGTGTGTGTGTGTGTGTGTGTGTGTGTGTGTGTGTGTGTGTGTGTGAACAGTTTGTGTAGTGGTACCCAATTTATTCATGCAAATCACGATAAGTGAGCTTTATTAAATGTGGTCAAAATACCAAAAATACACTTAAAACTTAATTCTCTATTTACTTAAAATTAACTTTAATCCAATCTTTTGTGCACCACACATAAAAGAAGCAAGATTTAAGCAGATATAAATCATAAGGGTCATTGCTACCAGATTCATATACATGCATTGGAATATCTGCCTGAAGCAAACATCAGTCTTTGACCACATCCTTTCAAGACATCCCCAGCACTCGCTCACACATTGTCAAGCTTTGGGTGTTACATGAAAGAAAGCATACTTTATGCTTGTCCCAGTTCTTTTTTTTTTGCCACTTGAACCAAAAGGGAGCTTCATTTACCTTCATTCTATTATTGCTTGACAAAGTTCTAGATGCAAAGCAGTCTGAGTAAAAAAAAATATTTGATGTTAGCTGCTTTTGTCTGAAAGTACATTTTTTTCAGAATATTTTGTGAGTAAGATGCCATCGCCTGATTAGTTCACCAAAAAGTTATCTGGGGTGTTTTCAAATTCACCCCAGAAATATTCCATTTGCAGTATTTTGTCTGAGATAACATCATTGATATTAAATGTTATATTCTGTATTCTAACAGATAAAAATATTCTCACTTTTATACAACATAAAGATATTTTACTGGTGCTCTTTCTATTCCACGGTGACATCCTAGAATTAAAATGTAGAAAAGTCTAAACAAAAGGAAAAACCTAGGATGGGACCTGGAAAAGCATAAATTAAGAAAAAAAAGATTAAAACCATGAGGCCACTTAAATCTACAAAGGGGAAATTTATGGGTATTCTATTGCCAATTACTCCAAGTAGTGCTTTTATCTTAATGGATGCTGGAGTTATGGTTCAGCCCCCCCACCCCCACCCACAGACATACTTGCTGGGATGAAGCCCACTGAAGTTACTCTACTCCACCAGCAAAGCAAATTATATTTTTCCAAGGGACTCTAAAGGAGAGAAATACATAATGACAGGCATTTGAATTTCAGACTTCATATTCTTCAGAAAATAAATGGTAATACAAAACCTTTTATTCTAGCAATTTTCTAAGTTTATAAGATCAGTATTTGAACTTTGTACCTATTTTGGAGCTGTATTCCCCCATTACTGGCTTTGTCCAGGTTTTTTGTGCTAAGAGGTTGCGAGCTATGGTGAGAAGTGAGAACTGAATTCAATAAATGAAAGCCATTTAAGTTTCAGTCTTCCTGTTTTTCAGGAAACTGCTGATTTGGCATAGTGGTATGTTGCTGTGACTGTAGTGCATAGAGTCCTGGGTTCAAGGCTTGGTAGTGAAATGCATGGTGGTAATGCACCATTTTATTCTAGTGACCTTCCAAAATTATACAAGCAATGTTTAAAATGTGTCCTTGTTTTTGGCCTTTTGCACCCCCCCCCCCCCAAAAAAAAAAACTGTGTTGCTTTGTTTAGCAGATATCTGTTAGTGTTTGTGCATTGTGCTGTAAAATGTTAAAATAAAATCCAAATAATCAGTGTAGAAGTAAAGCAGTATGCACACATTAGTGTTTATGGTAAATGGGGTGAAATAGCCAGGTAATGGGACATTGGAATGGCTGCAGGGAGACTCTGGTGCTATATTTTGGTTCTGATGTTCTTCGTGTTTCACTGTTGCAGTCATTACATTTGGGTAATCTGCTTGCAGGTTGCCCTCATTCGGCCTGATTAACAAAGTCTTTGTCCTGCGTCGGTTGCTGTCCCTTCTTCCATGACGTCAGGTCGTCAGGGGTATAAAACATGCAGCCGACGCCATTACATCAGTCTTTCTTGCCGTGCGGTGCCCGAAGCAGAAGCAGTTCGCAAGTGCCGGTTGACCGACTCCTGAAATTTTCGTTTGAGTTTCAATACCGAAGACTTCAACTAAAAGCTAAGTACCCCATTGGGGAAACTTTTTCTTGCTCCTTACCGATGTCAGTAAAAGTTAATAATTGCATTACTTCTGGAAAGCAAATACCTCATAAAGATTTTCATTTGTACTGTATTCCTTGCCTAGGGCCTGACCACGACGTACCTTGCTGTCGGTTTTGTGCTTTATTTAATCAGCGCACTATCCGTCGTCGGTATATTTTTGCCTCTAAATATTTCGGTTCTCAGTTTAATTATCCAGAAATGACATCAGTTAGCCATCCGACTACCGGGATTCTGAAAAAAAGCAAAGATAAAGACAAAGACAGGCCGCCGAGGTCCAAAACTACGAAGATGCTTCTCCTAAGCCAGTCGCCAGTTCATCGGTACTCAGTGAGGTGCTTTCACAGCCCTGATACCCACTACTTCTGATTCGCAGGCCTCTACTGAGACCCATTCGGAGTCCGGTATGCCGCAAGATACTTCAATTATGGAACTCGCGGATGTCTCTACCTTGGATGGGTCTGGAGCTGTTGTGCAGGCACCGGCCTCTGAGGGTGTATTCAGGCCTACGGACTTGCATATTAAATCGACGCCTCCTTCATTACTAAGGCCTAAATCTCGATCCATGTCTAAAAAACGAAGCCCAGGCCACATGCTCAGGCCTGTATGCCTAAAAAACAAATGATAAAAATGGCTGAAGAACTGCTAACTCTAATCAGGGGTAGCCAACCCCCCACCTTCTAGAGGCCTAGGGCTGAGCTTGATTATGAATCTTCTGATCAGGATTCTGTTTTTTCTGACTCTACTGATGACCTGGATTTGTCCTTACCTACTTATGAGGATTCTGATGCAGAGCACTCTCTTCCCTCTGCTTCCCCTCCTGAGGATTTTTCTTTTGGGGAAACCTTACATACTCTAAGGGAGCATTTTCACTGGGAAAGCCAGGAATTTTCTGATTCAAAAAAGAGGCTTAGGGATTTCCTTCTCCTACCTCAGCATAGGCATTTGGCTATTCCTCCTGTACTAGACATTGTTGATGATGCTTTCTCGGAATCCAGTTTAGCCCCTAATTCCCTGCCTCCTGCTCCCAGTAAACCTGACAGATACTACAGGGTCCCTGAGTCCCACAAGTTCCTTTTCAAAAATCCTATTGCAGATCCAAAGACTATTTCACAGGGGCCCAAGGGCATTAAGGCTTCTACTGCTAAAAATCCTACCCCTTCTGATAGAGACTCCAGGACGCTGGATAGATGGGGTAAAAAGGTTTATACTTCAGCAACCTTGGCAATTAGAGCTTTAAACTGCCAATTCCATATGTTAAAATATCAGCAACATGTTATTGGACTGCTTAAACAGAAAATGATGTTGATTCCTGACTGTGTGGAAAATAAAGACTTACAGGATTTAATGTATTCTGCTGAACAAGTTGGAAAACATACTTTGCAATGTGGTTTTGATCCTTTAGAGGCCTCTTGCAGGGCTGCTGTTACTGGGTCTGTGCTTAGAAGGCATGCTTGGCTTAAGGAGCAATCTTTGCCTGATCATGTTAAAGCTAAATTGTTGGATGCTCCTTTAAATCAGGACCACCTGTTTGGCAACAAGGCTAAAGAAGTTCTTAAAAAGATGGAAAGAAAAGCTAAATCTATGCAAACTGTTAAAGATTTTTACAAGTTCAGCCTTTTTGATTTAGTAGGCACCGGCCTTCTAAGAATTGGTCCTTCCCAGCCCCTTCCAGGTCTTCCCAAGCCAAACCCAGACAGCAAAAACCCCAGGTTTCAGTCCCAGGGGACTCACAGAACTAAGCAGTGGGAGGCCTCCACTTCCAAGTCTGGGAATAACGACACCCCCCTATGGTAAACTGTCTCAATGACTTCCTTTTAAAATTTCCAAGCACTTATCTTCTGACTGCCCCTTTGGGGGGAAAGATTGCTCTTCATGCAAAGAACTGGGAACTCATTACCCAGGACAAATGGGTTTTAAATATAGTGTCCCAGGGATACAGATTTCCCTTCCACACATTGTCAACGCCAAGAGGGTGGCCGGACCTACCCCCAAAATAGTGGGCAGAGGCTCAAAAACAAGTACTTTCTCTCATAAGTATGGGGGCTATTCAGCTGGTTCCAGAAGAGGAAAAGGGACAAGGTTTCTACTCCAGACTTTTCCTGGTACCCAGAAAAGACAAACCATGGCATCCAATCCTGGACCTGTCTACTCTAAACACCTTTCTGGAGATTCCAAACTTCAAGATGCTGACTCTTCACCAGTTACTTAATATGCTAGGCAAAGGCGCCTGGTTGGCAACACTAGATTTAAAAGAAGCATACCTGCACATCCCAATCAGGGAACCTTGCAGAAGATAAATACGCTTCAAAGCAGGCTACACGCACTATCAGTTCTCTGCACTGCCCTTTGGCTTTTCTACTGTACCCAGGGTATTCACAAAGTGCCTAGCTCCAGTTATTGCATTTTGCAGGCAAAGAAGTATTCAAATTTACCCATACCTGGATGATTGAATAATTCAGGCAGAAAGCCAGGACATACTTTTGAATCATCTGGCATTTGTAAAAAGGGTTCTAACTTGTCTGGGTTTACCATAAATGAAAATAAATCACAACTGATACCCTGCCAACAAATTACATTCCTGGGAGCAAGCTTGAATACAACTTCCCAGATGGCTTACCTCACGCCAGAAAAGCAAATTCATTTGACAACCTACTTCAAACAAGTGGCCACAAAATCCCTGCTATCTGCAAGACAAATACTGCAAGCCTTGGGGTTCATGGCCTCCTGCATTCTTCTAATTCCATATGCAAGACTGCATATGAGGAAACTACAGTGGTATCTAAAAAGCCTATGGAGTCAACATTCTCACAGCCTAGAAACAATGATTCTTATCAAACCTTGCCTACGCCTAGAGTTCCTTTGGTGGGCAGAGACCTGCCAGCAAAACAAGGGACTACCTTTCACACCACCCCCTGCCATCCAAACCCTAACAACAGATGCATCAAACTATGCATGGGGGGCTCACCTTGCAGGGAAGTGCATTCAGGGCAAATGGAACCCAAGTCAAATGCACCTGCATATCAATCAAAAAGAAATGTTAGCTGTACAGAATGCTCTGACAGCCTTCACGGATTACATTCTTCTAATGGTAAAGACGGACAACACCATGGTTATGTGGTACATAAACATGCAGGGGGTACACATTCTTACCCCCTCTGCAGACTAGCCATGGCATTGTGGAACACAGCTTTGAGCTACCAAGTGCACCTACAAGCTCAATTCCTGCCAGGAAAATTAAATACACTGACAGACGGACTAAGCAGAAACCTCATGGACCCACACGAGTGGAAACTGGAACCAAGGATTTTCAACATGTTGACAAGCGAATGGGGGAGTCCAGATATAGACCTGTTTGCCTCCCCCTAGAACTACCAACTGGACAAATTTTGCACAAGGACTCCCCACAAACAAGCCTGGAAAGTGGATGCTTTGTCCTTCAGCTGGAAAAACCTATCCGTCTATGCCTTCCCCCCTCCGCTGCCTCTGTTCTCCAAAGTACTACTAAAAGTCAAACAGAACAAACCAAGGATGATTTTGATTGCTCCAGACTGGCCAAGCCAACACTGGTACCCCCTCCTGCGCAGTGTGTCTCGGTTATCTCCATGACACCTGCCTCAGACTCCTTCCCTGCTGTCTCAGCAGGAGAACCAGATTCTGCACCCTCAGCTTCCAACACTGAACCTTGCAGCCTGGCTAATTACTTAAACTCCCCCTTACCATCCCTCAGCAAACCTGTGATGGATATCATCTTAGATGCAAGGAGGCCTAGTACTAGAAAATCTTATGCTGAAAAATGGAAAAGATTCTGTGCCTGGAACTAATCTCAAGGGATGAGCACAGCAGTGCCCAATTTACCTCACATTTTACAATACTTAACTGAGATGCTTCACAAGGGCCTGTCATTTTCCTTCATTAAAATCCACGCCTCAGCCATTTCAGCTCATTATAACACAGAACCTCCCCTCTTCTCTCATCCACTCACTGCTCAAGCAGTATCTCAGAGGGGCTAAAAATTTGAGACCACCCAGGAGAGCTCCAACCCCAGCCTGGGAGCTTAACTTTGTATTGGAGAAACTCGCTCTACCTCCTTTCGAGCCAGCTGCTACTGCAGACTTAAAATTTCTTTCTTGGAAAACAGCTTTCCTTTTAGCAATCACTTCAGCTAGTAGGGTATCTGAATTACAGGCCCTTATGGCAATGGAGCCTTTCATCATCTTTCATGCGGACAGGGTGTCACTCAGAACCAATCCATCCTTCATGCCCAAGGTGGTATCCAGTGTGGTTCTTAATCAGTCCATTCATTTGTCAACCTTCTTTCCGAATCCACAGAACAAAGGGGAATGAATTCTGCATTCCTTGGATGTGCACAGATAACTTAGATTCTATTTGGACAGGACTAAACCTCAGAGAAAATCTAAACAACTGCTGGTAGCATTTGCTGCAGGGGCAGAGGGGAAGGCTATTTCAAAACAAACCATTTCTAAATGGATAAGCCATTGCATTCATTTCTAATATAAGCACCATGGAAAACCTATCTCCCAGGGTTTCACTTCTTCACTTCTCCAGGGCTGCATCTACTTCTACAGCCTTTCTCAGAGGCGTTCCTACCAGGGACATCCTAGAAGCTGCTACCTGGAGTTCTATACATACTTTCACCAAGCATTATCATTTTCCAATTTTCTCTAAATCCAGAGCTGGCTTTACCACTGCAGTCTTGCAGGGCCTTATAGCTGGCCCTAATGCTGTCTAAACTCCTCCTCCCAACCATAGCTTTGGGAATCTACCCCAATATAATGACTGCAACAGTGAAACATGAAGAACATAGTACAGCTGTGTACACTTACCATAAATGTAGGTGTTCGAGTGTATTCACTGTTGCAGTCCTGGTTACCCTCCCTCCTGCCCCCTAACTTATTTTGGCTATACCTCTACTTTCCTTTGCTATGTTTAAAAGCCTTTTTGGTGTATTTGCTTTTATGTTGGAGGTATACCTTTGTGTTTTTATGTTTAATTGCTCCCCATTATGGGGGGCACCTGACATCTGGGGCAAGAAAAACTGATGTAATGGCGTCGGCTGCATGTTTTATACCCCTGATGACCTAGCGTCATGGAAGAAGGGACAGCAACCGATGCAGGACCCAAAACATTGTTAATCAGGCCGACTGAGGGCAACCTGCAAGCAGATTACCCAAATGTAATGACTGCAACAGTGAATACACTCGAACATCTACATTTATGGTAAGTGTACACAACTGTACTTTCTTCAGTTTGCATTTGAAAGTTGGTATCCCACAATTCCATTGAAGTGGGCTGGGTTATGTAAATATGTATGCAAATTTTACATTAATCAGTGTACAGATTTGTACCTATTTTTCTTGGGCCTTGTCCATATTTTTGATGTTTCCAGGTTGAGAGGTATGTCTTTGGGTCATTTGAGGAAAGGGAGAAATATAAATCAAAGCTCCAAATGTTCATCAAGGAAGGAAGGGGAATGCATTTGGGATGTTTGTAATGCATAGTTTATGTATGTGAATTATTTATATTAGTACTCAAAAAAACAAATGTGTAGGAGTTGTCAAAATGAGCGGTAGATGAAAAGTGAGGGAAGACCAGCAGAGAGAGCAAGGCAGACATGGAGATACTGGAAAATTTGTTGTTATGAGTGAGAGAATACAAGAACCAAAGCTCACAGAACATACACCCAAGATCTGAAGAAATTGGTGAGAGAACTCTCAGCCCCACTCACAGAACTCTTTAAGTACTCCTTTGGCATTGAAGGAGTGTCACTGGACTGGTAAGTGCAGGCAGCGAGTCTGCTTCACAAGTTGGCAATAAAATCAGGTCCATGTATCTGCAGACCTGTTAGTCTACGTTTCTAAGTTCATTGGCAGGTAAAGAAGTGGTGAAAGTTTTAAGGAATGAATGGAAAAATTCCTAGAAATCCAACAGCCAGAGAAAGAATGTTAGTTTGGTTATCTAGTCTAGAACATCCTATAGTACAGTTTTATTCAGTTCTATGGCTATCTAGCAGTGGAAAATGAGAAGAGAAATCCATTTGATTTGATATGCCTGAGCTTTACCTCATTCTTTGATTGTGTACTTTAAGTGGCTAATTGACAAAGTAAAAGCTTTAAAGACAAGGGAGGACAAAGGTAGTTATGGGAACTGCACTGTCATCAAATAGAAATATAGCTGGTAGAGTCCTCCAGAGTCACTCTTGTGTGGCACGTTACTGCTGGGTATCATAAAGAGGTACTGAAAGTACAGCCATTCTGTTTGTAGGTGACACTAAGGTTGTGGGATTCTTTAGATGATGTGAGAACCTACATAAGTGCCTCAATGCATGGCCTTACTCTTAGGGACCAATTCCAGAACTCAGTAGCTGGGATTGCAAACTAGACTCAACTGAGCAAAAAAAAAAAAAAAAAAAAAAGGTTGGGGAATCCTAGCTGCTGCAAAATATCAGTATATCAGTTAACATGATTAGAAGGTGAGGGCTGTGGCAAATGTTAATAGAGTACTGGGATCCGTCAACAGACGAGTCGAGGGTGGCCTAACGGTTAAGGTGTTTGCCTTAGAAACACAAGGTGCAGGGTTTGAGTCTTACAAGGGATAATTGGCTAAGCTTAAAATGGCTCACAAGGGCAGTTAGCTTAGTAATAATTTATGAAACACAATAAAAATTTCTGTGAAATTTTATGAGTCAGTGTGTGGAAAGGTAATCATTCACTCTTATAATTGCAAGTCAGGCTACTGTTGGAATACAGTGTGCTACTCTTCAGTCCTTTTGTGACAAAGGGAAGTAACATTAACAAAGATGGTACAAAGGAAGACCATAATACTGACAAAGGGATGGAAGGAGGGGAAATGCAATGAGAGGCTGCACAAGCTGATAAAATAACTTGATTTTTCCATGTTTTGTTTCATTTTAAATTATAAAAATTTTAACATTAAAAGCACTACCTGTCATGTTCCTTTAAACCTTGTTTTCGTACAGTGAATGTACGTCTAAAGTAATTACCTAAACTAATTAGAAATATTGATTGTCCAACTGAACGTTACATGTAGGATGACATACCAGAAAATTAGCATCATCACCCTTCCTTCTCTAGCACTCAGTGACAGGTCATGGCTGTCCATTCCACTGTCTTTTCCTTACTGACACTGATATCAGTTGTTTAGTTATACTTGATGTCAGTATTTGAGTAAGCTCATGTCTCTTGTGTTGAGATTACTGAGAGAAGCAAACACTTTGAGCATCTGGGATGTTTTTTTTTTCTCAGTCACTGACATTGGTTGTTTAGCTGCATTTTGATGTTTTTGCATACTACTAGGCTCCTTTCTTTTTGTGCTGTGATTGTTGAAAGGACATGGTCACTGGAATGTTTTGTTCTTGTCTGTAGACATTTGTTAATGAGAAACTGCTTATAGGAGGCTCACTAATTAATTTTGCGGTCAGTGTTTTGCAGTATGAATGGCCCACTAAAGTGTGCAGGTGAAATTCTTTTTTTAATAAAACTGAGGAACATTGCAGCAGTTTCAGGAAATGTTAAAGTAGCAGAAGCAGCTTTGATTAGTGAAAAGACGTAGACGTTTGTGTGTGAGTGGGATAAACATTCTCTTGAAAGAATAATGAAGCACAGGAAGCTGTCTTATAAAACAATTGAAGCCAGATAGAAGCACATCAGAGGCTGCTGTCTGGTTTCTGTGAACAGGCAGAAGATTTGCTGTGTGTGAGTGGATCACAGTCAGTAGTGTGATATGTAGTTTGTAACAATAATAAATATTAAAAATTGCTTAATAGGACACTCAGCGCTGGTAGTAACATAACAGACTATAATGTACAGGGAAAAGCAGTTTGCCGTTAAAACTGATATTGTCTGATATGGTATTGGAGACCAGTTAGTAACACATGAAAAGCAGCTTTCGCTGGGAAAAAGAGTATATTTTGTGGTAGTCTGACAGATTCCTTACCCACCACGTAGTAATGGGGAACTGCCTAGAGAACATTAGGAGTGGGCACTGAAAATGTTGATTTTCTCTTGCGAGGAAGTTGTATATGTAGTTTTATGTGAGTGGGTCAGAGGTTTCCTATATTATAACTGAAGTTTACCAAACAATAGTTTAATGAATCACAGCTCACCAGAAAGATTATTCCAGAATGTTAAAGTTGACCAAACTGAATACATCTTACATAATCAATGCTTTGTAATTTACTAAAACATATAACCAAGAATAAGCACCTGGATAGCCGTTTTACCCGTAAAATGTTTATTTAGGACACAGCAAGCACTCAGTAACACTTTAACGCCAGTATATAGTACGTGTTCGTCCGTAACATCGTCAGAATAATGCCAAGCCACCACACTCAACATTATATAATAAAACCTGCCCTCATTTATTGGTTCCAATAAGATAATTAAGCATCAATTCTAAAATAATCAGCATAAATAGTGCCCCAAAGCCACTTGATACAGTCATATTAAGCTTGCGAATGTGCAGGTTAAAAATATTGAAAACAAGAAGAATGCTTGAAAATACATAAAGATTCATATGTATTTAATGTGGATCACTAAAACATAAACAATTTAATAGTTTCCTATTTATAAAGTCCTAATTAAGACAAATATATCAAAAACAAGTAAAATAATAGTATGAGCCTACCCTTTGTGGAAAAAATGCATCTCTCTTTAATTTATTAATCCTAAAAGGTTGTGAGTACACCATAAACTAAAAAACTAAAAAGTGTCTTAAAACCAAAATGCTTTACATAGATTTAAAACTTTAAGATAATGTAAGAGGCTGTACAAATAAAGGCTTACAACTTTGCAGCCCGTAATTTGTAAACTGGCGCTAGGGACACCATGTCATTTAAACCGGGCCATCTGTTGGCTTCTAAAATCAACTGCCAATATACCTCCTGGTATTCTAATTGTGTTTCTCATGGTCCCCCTCTGGCATCTCTTTGAACTTTCTCTAATATAAAAAAACAACTTAAAAATTGCTTGCCCACATTTCTCTGTATGTTTAAATAAAGCATTCTTATTGTTACATTTTTTAATATCATATAGGTGTTCATAAATTTTTCTCCTTAAGCACCTCTCGGTCTTCCCCACATAAAAGCCTTCACATTTCTCACAGGTCACAAGGTAAACCACCCCTTTTGATTCACAGTTAGAGTATACATTAGAGGCAATACATCTGTTACGACTAGAGACATATACCTCAGATTTGTTAAGAATGTGGGGACATTGTGGGCAGGATCCACATTTGAAAGTTCCAGCTTTTTTATTATTTCCTTTGGTATAATTATACGGCTATGAGAATGTCTTTGTTCTTGACTACAGTGGAGACACAAATGTTATCAGAGAATCACTGAAAGAAGAATGGGATAGATTTAGCAGTTTATCTGATTTGAATCTCCAGTTTGACATACCTCTAAGGTTTTTTTTTTAGGAAAGGGAAATGCATAAAAAATATATTAGAAAACAATAATTATACCAAAGGAAATAATAAAAAGGCTGGAAATTTCAAATACGGATCCTGCCCACAATGTCCCTACATTCTTAACAAATCTGAGGTATATGTCTCTAGTTGTAACAGATGTATTGCCTCTAAGGTATACTCTAACTGTGAATCAAAAGGGGTGGTTTACCTTGTGACCTGTGAGAAATGTGAAGGTTTTTATATGGGGAAGACTGAGAGGTGTTTAAAGAGATGAATTTATGAACACCTATATGACATTAAAAAATGTAACAATAAAAATGCTTTATTTAAACATAGAGAAATGTGGGCAAGCAATTTTTAAGTTTTTTTTTATATTAGAGGAAGTTCAAAGAGATGCCAGGGGGGGACCAGGGGAAACACAATTAGAATACCGGGAGGTATATTGGCAGTTGATTTTAGAAGCCAACAGATGGCCCGGTTTAAATGACATGGTGTCCCTTGCACCAGTTTTCAAATTACAGGCTGCAAAGTTGTAAGCCTTTATTTGTATATCCTCTTACATTATCTTAACATTATCTTAAAGTTTTAAATCTATGTAAAGCATTTTGGTTTTAAGACACTTTTTAGATTTTTAGTTTATGGTGTACTCACAACCTTTTAGGATTAATAAATTAGAGAGATGCATTTTTTTCCACAAAGGGTAGGGTCATACTACTATTTTTACTTGTTTTTGATAGGTTTGTTTTAATTCGGATTTTAGAAATAGGAAACTATTAAATTGTTTATGTTTTAGTGATCCACATCAAATACATATGAATCTTTTATGTATTTTTATGTATTCTTCTTGTTTTCAATATTTTTAACCTGCACATTCGCAAGCTTTATATGACTGTATCAAGTGGCTTTGGGGCACTATTTATGCTGATTATTTTACAATTGATGCTTAATTATCTTACTGGAACCAATCAGTGAGGGCAGGTTTTATTATATAATGTTGAGTGTGGAGGCTTGGCATTATTCTGACGAAGTTACTGAAGAAAACGTACTGTATACTGGTGTTTCAGAGTTAAAGTGTTACTGAGTGTTTGCTGTCCCAAATAAACATTTTACAGGTAAAACAGCTATCCATGTGCTTATTCTTGGTTATTTATTTTATATTGGCACCTATTCCTCCTTTTGAACTTTATTACTAAAACGTATACTGTTTTGTAGTAGTTTATCTTGATGATAGGCTTCCTGTTGTGGTTACTGCACTTCAGAACATTGGAAAGTTTCTTAAAAGTAGTGTTTACAGTCATATTTCTAAATATAAATAATTCATATCACTGATGAGCAAGCAAAGACGGCATTAAGTTGAGGTAGCAGAGTTACTGTAATTAAGAGCTGTTGCAGTAATAGTTACTAAACAGTGTAAAAAAATGGAAAGCAAAACCCACCATAGATCTCTTATTAGAGGGTGAGCACAATCTCTTGCTACTACTATATTCTGTACTCCAACTTTAATGCCACACAATATTGGAGGTAAAAGAAATAGTTGATTTTCCTGGCAAAGTCAGATGTTTCCTTTCCCTTGAAAGCCATACAGCCTAACAGTTAGTGTGTGTTAGCAGTTAGGGTGTGGGCAGGTGCAGCCGCATGAGGATACAGAGGGGTTTGGTTTTAGAGAGTTATTTTCTCATAATGTGTCTTTTTTCTTGGTATAGTCATACTTTGAATTGGCATTTGTGACTTTTTGGTTATATATAGATATTAACAAAAACAACAAAGCCAGCTGCTTGCACTGTGATGTCACACCTTTTACAAAGAGGTGTTCTAAAAACAGCAGCAGACCGCAGTTGAATGTTAAAGCTTTTTCAATGCAAAATCTAGTGTGCTGTTATTAATGCACACTTTAAGTACATTCATTAGGTAACCACTCTTGTCTCGTCTGTTGAGTCAGTCTGAGAATATCAGTAACAATGTGGAAAAAAGGTACTCCAACAGTAGTAGAGCAGTGGGTCTAATAAAGAAGAATTTACAGTCATGCTTAGACATGCTACCAATACATGTGTAATCGCGAATGAGTTACAGAAGGAGGCAGTATTGGGCACATTGCAGGTGCTAAGAAGAGCAGTCCTGGCTAATGTCAGACTGAAACAGTACTAATTTCATGAACTGTAATTGTACCCTGACTTAGGAATGGGGCCCATTCCCATCAAGGTATTAGATATCCAAAAGATCTGAAGAAATTAAACTGAGAGAAAGAATACTTCCCGTTAGACATGAAACAAAAGAGATATTTGTAATGGTTATCGTGCAATGAAAACTATAAACTTTTTTTTTTTTTTTTGCTAAACACCAACATGCAAAAAATAGACTAATTCTTTGAAAGAAGTATTCAGTGTAGCAACTAACTTATGTACGCAGACAACTATCTACTACTACCACCTAGGAACACAATTTGCGAGAGATGCAATTATATTAGGAACCTAGAGTCCATGCTCTCTCCCTCACAAGTCAGTATATCTGGCACTGAGAAGGTTGCCAAGACCATCACTACACCTCAAACACCACCCACACCTACACAACACACACCCCCATATGTGGAGGTCCTCAAAAAAAAATACCCAAACAAAGGAGTCTTTCGAGGTAAAAACACACTCCCATCTCCACAGCCCTCCACACCACATACCATGCATAGTTCAAACACCTGTGTCTCACAACCACTAAGGTCTAACCATAAACCCAACATATTAGTCATAGGAGGCTCTCCATTGTGAGAAACACAGATCTGCCTGTCACCAGGCTGGATAAGGAGAAAGTCATGGTAAGTTGTCTGTCAGGGGCCAGAATCCACCATATCACACACGCACTCAAGTCTCTCAACAACAGATACTGTTATGACTCTGTTGTAGTCCATGTTGGTGTGAATAATTTGAGATGTACCTCCCTGGACTATATAAAGAGAAACATGACTGAACTCGCTGAATATGTGTCCCAGGCAGGTATGTCCCTAGCCTTAAGCAGCATTCTGCCGTCACCCAGAATGGGTCTATATCACAACATTGAAGTGTCAAAACTTTGAATGTCATAACATCGAACCCAAAACCCTGAAAGCTGAAAACTCCAAAGACTGAGAACAGCGATTTTTTTTTTTCCCCTGGGAAAAAAATCACTGTTCCAGTACAAAACACACAAACACTGCAAACTTTTTTTAATGTGGGGGCTTTGCCCCCCACACCCCCCTACTTAAATATACCAACTCTAAGATCGCACCACAGTGGAGGTAATAGCAAAGCCACGGAAACAGCCCACTGAATTCTTTCCCTGGAAAGAATTCAATGTTCCGCGGCTTCGATATTTTCAGTCTTCGAACTTTCAAGTGCGAGGTTTTGGTATTCGAACTTATCAGCGTTTGAGGTTTTGATATACATCCAGCCAGAATGATGCCTCAATGCAAACAGAAACTGATTGACTTTAACAATTGACTTTCTGGTGTCATTCCGGGGGGGATCCCAGTATCTGACAGCTTGGGAAGATATGATCAACAGACCAAGATGCTTTGCCAGAGATGGCCTGCATCTGTCTCATTTGGGCTTCAGGCTTCTGGCAAAGGCACTTGCCTCCCCCATAGTGCCTTTTTTAAGAAAACATGATGAGGTTACAACTACCAACATAAAAATTTCAACAAAACCGAAATTAAAGGTCATGCTGCTAAATGCTAGGAGTCTAAATATGAAACTGCACTCATTGCAAGCATTCTTAACCCTGGAAAATGCTGACATCTGTGCAGTCACAGAAACCCGGTTCAAAGCTGCGGAGAGCACCCCAACCGTACCTGGTTACTCATCCTAGCATACATTCAGACCACAAACTGTGGGTAGTAAAGTCAAAGGAGGTGGAGTTTCAATATATATTAAAGACATAAACACCTCCAGGCTGGTCAAACAGAGTGATGCACAGGAGACATTCCAGGTGCAGAGACATTCCAGGTGCAGTTAACCATTGACAAGACCCCTATACAAATCATAACTAGCCACTGGCCCCCAAATCTGACCTAAGATGCCCAAACTGCCTAGCTAGACCTCTTTAAATCTACCAAGATTCAACTCTTTACCCTGATCCTGGGTGATTTTAACTACCCAAACATAGATTGGAAGAACTACTCATGCCAGAACACAAATGCCCAGAGATTCCTCGATTTTGTCAATGCATATGTTTTGGAACAGCTAGTCAATACCCCCACAGGATGGGAAATAGAAAATACATCCCTGGGATTCCACCCATGTCCCTGCTGGACAGGGCCATCAGGTGCTGATATGGCTATGCATGGGCTAAACTCTTGTCTAGGCTTATAAGGGCCTCAGGGCCAGTAGCCTAGTAACTTCCTATGATCCTATTAGAGACATGACATCACAGTGCAAGGTACTAGCTTTGGTTTTCTTGTTTTACATATTGTATGCCAAGTACTGAGTTGTCCATTCAATTATTTGGCATTGTATGTGTGTATGAAAACCACTCCAACTGGTGCACAGTTTCACTTATGCTTCCTCAGTGGAACTGAAACTGTTTTTTTCTCTACACTGTGCAAAATAAATGTGTTCCCCTTCTATGAGTGATGTGTGTGTGTGTGTGTGTGTGTGTGTGTGTGTGTGTGTGTGTGTGTGTGTGTGTGTGTGTGTGTGTTTGTGTGTGTGTGTCTACGTGTCTACTTTGAAATCCCAACGCCCAGAAGATCGACGTTTAAAATCCCAAGACAAAAATCACAAAACCGAGGAAACTTGAATGTCAGATTTTTTACTAAGGTAAGTAAACACTAGCCAGATGGAAATTAAACTCATGTTGAGGTAAGTAAAACCCACCTAGATGGGGGGAGGGGGCAGGGGCCCCCCCAAGCTATGTATATACCAACTCCGGGATCTCACTACAGTGGAGAAGAGGGCATGTTGGGCAAGTGTTTACTTACCCTAGTGAAAATCCAACGTTTGAGTTGCCATAGTTTCATTATTTTCGTCTCAGGATTTTAAACGTTGATCTTCTGGGGTGGCGGGACTTCGAAGCAGACCCATATATGTATATACACATATGTATGTATGCATACACACACACGTGCACGCACACACACACACAAACACTGAAGAACTGAGTTTGCTTAAAATAAAATATGTTTATTCATAGAAGTGGCATGCATTCAGCATTTATTTTCACTGTAATATGTAAATGAAACACCCAGTATTGACGTGATCAGAATAGCTATACATTTTCAGGATGTAGTTGTATGTCTGCCTTTTGTACCAAAAGTCACATTCTGAATATAGTTTTTAGCAGATGACTCAGAAGTGTTCTACTTCTTTTTCTGTTATAGAATAACCAACAGATGTTTTTCGTGTTTCACTGTTGCAGTCATCACATTTGGGTTATCCTGCCAGGGGTAGCCCTCAGTCGGCCCGAATACCAGAGGCTTAGTATTTCTCCATCAGTTGCTTTCACTCCAGAGCTGACGTCAGGTCATCAGTGGTATAAAATCAGGAAGCCAATGTCATTACATCAGTCTTTCTTGCCGAGGAGCCCGAAGCAAAAGCATTTCGCATGAGTGCCAGTCGGCCACTATCTGAGTTTTCATTTCTGAATTGAAGTTAAAGTCTTCTAAAGCTAAGTACCCTGTTGGGGATCCTTTTTTCGTGCTTTAACCGATGTCAGAAAAAGTTGACAGTTGTCTCGCCTTTGGAAAGCAAATACCACACCGAGACTTCCATTCTTACTGCGTCACCTGTTTAAGCCCAGACCATGACGTCTCCCGCTGTCGTTTTTGTGCTTTGTTCAATGCCAGAAGTATATGTTATTGGGCCCTTATTGTAGCTAGATATTTTCACTCTCAGTCCTCGAATTCCGATATGGCTTCAGTAAGCAATCCGACTACCAATCTTCCGAAAAAAATGTAAGGATAAAGACAGATACAGACCACACAGGTCCAAAACTGCCAACGATGCTTCCATTAAGCTAGTCGTCAGTTTTCCGGTCCTCAGTGCGGCACTTTCTCAGCCCCTGATGCCCGCTTCTGTGGATTTGCAGACCGCTACCGAGACCCTTTCAGAGTCCAGTATGCCGCAAGACTCTTCTTCGACTAAGGATCCAGTGGTTATCTCTGTCTTGGATGGGTCCGGGGCCGCTGAGCAGGCAACAGCTTCTGAGGAAGTACTTCACATACTCGACACAGACCAACAACTTCTTTCGCGTCTTCATTTCTTTCTAAAACTACTGAGTTTCTAAGGCCCAGGGTACAAACCACACCCAAAAACCAACGACCCAAGCTCAGGCATCTGCTTCCTTGCCTCAGTCTCAAATGCTTAAAATAGTGGAAGACCTTATTAGGCTTATTAGGGTAAGCCAGACTACCCCTTCCAAAAGAAAAAGAGACTTGTCCACAGTAGTTTTATCTGAACAGTAGTCCGATGACTCTGATGCATCTGATTATGAATATATGCAACCTCTCTCTGCTTATGAGGATTCTGATGCAGAGGAATCCATTCCTTCTGCCTCTCTACCCGAGGATTTTTCATTTGGGGAAACCCTACATACTTTAAGGGAGCATTTCCAATGGGAATGTCAGGACTACCCTCAGTCAAAAAAGAGACTCGGAATTCTTAGATCTACCACAGCACAGACCTTTGGCCATTCTTCCTGTCCTGGATGTTGTGGATGATGTTTTTATGGAATTCAGACTCCTGACACCCTTCCTCCTGCTCCCAGGAAACCTGACAGGTATTACAGAGTCCCTGACTCTCACAAATTTCTTTTCAAAAATCCTACTGCTGACCCTGAGGTCATTTCTCAAGGACCTAAAGGAATCAAAGCAACTTCAGCTAAGAATCCCACCCTGTCAGACAGGGGTTCCCGAGCATTAGACAGATGGGGTAAAAAAGTATACACCTGTGGTACTCTTGCTATTAGAGCATTAAACTGTCAGTTCCACATGCTGAAATATCAGCAACATACCATGGAACTCCTCAAACAAAAAATATTGTCTTTTCCTGCTTGTGCAGAAAATAAAGAATTACAAGAGTTAATGCATTCTGCAAGTCAGGTAACTAACCACACCTTACAATGTGGTTTTGATGCCCTAGAAGCATCTTGCAGGGCAGCAGTCACTGGTCTGTCCTTAGAAGGCATGCTTGGCTAAAGTAACAGGCCTTGCTAGACCATGTTAAATCCAAATTATTGGACGCACCCTTGAGCAAAGACAACTTATTTGGCACCATGGCAGAAGAAGTCTTAAAAAAGATGGAAGAAAAAACAAATCTTTGCAGGCAATTAAAGACTTCTTACAGGTCCAGCTACCGAGGTTCAGTAGACATTACCCCTCCAAGCACTGGTTCTTTCCTGCCCCCTCCAGGCCAGCTCAGCCAGACCCCCCCCCAGACAACTGCCCCAGGGAATGCAGAGATCTAAGCAATGGAGTTGCTCCTCTTCAAAAATAGGGAGTGCAAAGCCACCCCTTTATGGTAAGAACTCACAATGACTTTACACTTCCAACCCCTATCTCTGCCCACCTGCTTGTGCCCCTAGGAGGAAAACTGTCCTTCCACACAAGCAACTGGGCCACCATTACCAATGACCGATGGGTCCTCAACATAGTTTTCCAGGGATACAAATTTTATTTTCACACTCCGCCAACCCCAAAAGGTTTCCCAGATCTTCCTCCAAACCAGTGGGCAGAGGCCAAAAAGCAAGTCCTTTCCTTGCTCTCCATGAGGGCAATACAGCATGTTCCTGCAGAACAGATAGGCCAAGGTCTATACCAGACTCTTCCTGGTACCCAGAAAAGAGGGCATATGACACCCCCTCTGCGATCTATCCATTCTAAACACCTTTCTGGTGATACCAAAATTCAAAATGCTCACCCTCCAGCAGCTTTTACCAGTGCTTTCCAAGGATGCTTGGTTAGCCACCCTAGACCTAAAAGAGACCTACGTACACATCCCAATCAGGGAATCGTGCAGGAAATACCTGTGTTTCATGGCAGGATCTATGCACTTTCAGTTCTCTGCACTTCCCTTTGGCTTATCCACTGCTCCCAGAGTTTTCAAAAAATGTCTGGCTCCCACCATTGCTTTTTGCAGACAAAGAAATATTCAAATTTACCTATATGTAGATGACTGCCTATTCAGGCAGACAGGAAAAGCTGCTACAGCACGTGACTTTTGTAAAGGACCTACTGGCCTCCCTGGGGTAAACTATCAACGAAAAGAAATCAAAACTAGTCCCCACCCAAAAAAATTGTATTCCTGGGAGCAAGCCTGGACACAGAATCCCAGATGGCATTCCTTATTCCAGAAAAACAAGCTTACCTGACAGGCTACTTCTCTCAACTAGGCATCAGAACAAAGTTATCCGCAAGGAAAATCTTGCAAGCTCTAGGGTTCATGGGCTCCTACATTGTACTCATTCCATATGCCAGACGGCATATGAGGAAACTACAGTGGCACCTAAAAAGCCTTTGGTGTCAACACTGTCAAGACCTGGAAACTCTCATACCAATGATACCTTGTCTAAGGAAAGATTTTCTTTGGTGGGCAGCAGCATGCAACCACAGCAAGGGACTTCCCTTCTCACAACCCCACGCCACCCAGACCCTCACCACAGATGCATCAGACTATGCCTGGGGCGCACACCTGGATGGCAGATGCATTCAGGGTCATTGGAGCCCAAATCAAATACATCTGCATATCAACCAAAAAAGAGATGCTAGCTGTACAGCATGCCCTGACAGCTTTCAGACCCCTACTCTCCCTGGGACCTCTTATGATCAAAACAGACAACACCACAGTGATGTGGTATATCAGCAAACAGGGAGCAATTCACTCTTATCCTCTCTGCAGGCTCGCCATAACCCTTTGGCACACAGCCTCAGCCATGCAACTACAGCTGCTAGCACAATTCCTGCCAGGCTCCCTAAACTCTCTGGCAGCAACTTGCAGAAACCTGCTAGACCCACACGAGTGGCAGCTAGACCACAGAATCTTAACCCTTATAACCCAGAAATGGGGCACCCCGAAGGTGGACCTCTTTGCCTCCCACTCCAATCATCAGCTCAGCAAATTCTGCACCAGGGAACCTCACAGCAAGGCCTGGAAAGTGGATGCTCTATCATTCCAGTGGGTAAACCTCTCGGTCTATGCATTTCCCCGTCTACCGCTCATTTCAAGGGTACTGCTCAAAATAAGGGAGGAAAACCCAAGGGGAATCCTGATTGCTCCAGACTGGCCAAGCCAGCACTGGTTCCCACTGCTGCACAGCCTGTCACTCCTGCCACCATGGCACTTACCTCCGATCCCAACACTCTTGACCCAGAGCAATGGAATATTCATGCATCCCCAATTACAGACCCTGAACCTGGCAGCCTGGCTTATTCCCTGACCTCTCCTCAACTTGCCAGCCTAAGTAAATAAGTCCTAGTTGTTATTCATGAAGCCAGACGCCCCAGCACTAGAAAATCCTATGCTGACAAGCGGAAAAGGTTTTGCACCTAGATCCAGGCTAAGGGAGCTGGAACGGCACAGCCCTCCCTACCTCTCATCCTGTATTACATAGCAGACCTACTACACAGGGGTCGATCCTTCTCTTCTATTAAAATTCATGCCTCTGCCATCCCTGCTCATTACAGCACAGAGCCACCTCTCTTCTCACACCCTCTCATCAAACAGTTCCTAAGAAGGACTAACAACTTAAGGCCACGCAGAAGAGCTCCTATCCCAGCTTGGGACCTTAACTTTGTGTTGGAAAATCTCACCCCCCCCCCCCCCCTTGAACTTGCAGCTTCAGCAGAGTTAAAATTCTTCTCTTGGAAGACAACCTTGCTACTGGCCATCACTTCAGCTAGAAGAGTATCAGAGCTACAAGCACTCATGGCTGTAGAGCCCTTCATAATTTTCCATGCTGACAGGGTCTCCCTCAGGACTAACCCATCCTTCATGCCTAAAGTGGTGTCCAGTGTGGCTCTCAATCCATTCATTTGTCCACCTTTTTCCCTAACCCACAAAGCAAGGGGGAAAGGATTCTGCACTCTCTAGATGTGTACAGACATCTCAGATTCTATCTGGACAGGACTAAATCTTTTAGAAAAACTGATCAATTGCTAGTCAGCTTTACAGCAGGGGCAGAGGGCAAGGCCGTATCCAAAACAAAATCTCCAAATGGATAGCACACTGCATCCATTTCTGCAACAAACAGCACAGGAAACCGCCCCCAAACAGGGTCAGGATGCATTCCACCAGGGCAACCTTCACCTCTGCAACTTTTCTCAGAGGGGTCCCCACCAGGGACATTCTGGAGGCTGCAACATGGACATCTGTTCACACCTTCACCAAGCATTACCACCTGCCTATCTTCTCCAAATCCAGGGCATGCTTTGCCACCACAGTCTTGCAGGGCATCCTAGCCAGCTCCCAGTGTTCTTGACTGCCTCCACTCTTTTCTTCAGCTTTGGAAATCAACCCAAATGTGATGACTGCAACAGTGAAACACGAAGAACATAGTCCAGTTGTGTACACTTACCATAAATGTAGATGTTCGAGTGTATTCACTGTGCAGTCCTGGTTTCCTTCCCTCCATCCCCCTTCTCTCTCTCTCTCTCTGTCTTCTTCTCTCCTTACAGGAAATTTTTGGTATTTACTTTCTACTGGTGGTGTTCTTCCACCATAATCTAGCTCCCTATTTGGGGGTTCCTAATAGTTAGGGCAAGAAAAACAGGTATAATGGTGTCAGCTGCCTGATTTTATACCACTGATGACCTGATCTGAGCCCTGGAGCGACAGCAACCAATGCAGAAATACTAAGCCTCTGGTATTCGGGCCGACTGAGGGTTACCCCTGGCAGGATAACCCAAATGTGATGACTGCAACAGTGAATACACTTAACATCTACATTTACGGTAAATATACATAACTGTACTTTCCTCAGATATATCCCTGTATAAGGATGGTAGCACATGTAAGCTTATGTACAGATGATTTAAAAAAGCTACACTGTATTCAGTTTCTGAGAGGGATGGGTATATTACTTCATTTCATGTTATGGACTGCCATGCCTATTCAGAACATATCTGTAATGAGTTGCATTATAGCTTAAATAAAAGACATGCATATTTCTCAATAAACATGACAGTTTTCTCACTTAATAGAGGATAATTTTAAAAACATCTGTGTATTACCAAAGACAAAAAGGCCCTTTCTAATTTGAAAGTGAGTTGCATTCAAGTCCTTAAGAGTGTTATGACATAGTTATGTGCAGTATGTATGCTAGTATTCAGTTTGTAATTTCCTGAAGCTTTTACTGAAACTAATTTTTTATCCATCCTTTGTTGATCAGTTTAATCACATTAGGCTAGTGGACTGTCTTCAGAGGAGACCTGAGGTGGTATTTATACTATTACGGGAAATTTGGCCAGGACATAGGGTAATTAAGATATTGTCTCCTAAGTATAGACATGAAATGTAAGCTTGCATAGGCACACTTTGCCAATCTGCTATATTGCAATTATATTCAGTTTCTGGAGGGAGAGGGTACATCAGTGAGAGAATGCAGTACATGTGCACAACTTTTCTAAAATGAGGTGGAATTATAGCAGAAACAAAAAAAAAAAGTCATTTGTATGTCTGCATAAAAGTGACATTTTTTCTGGCACTGGAGAGGTGTCAATATCAAAAATCATCACTCTGTATAAACTTCTATAAAAATGCTGTCTCGATAGAAATCCCTCTACATTCAGGGGCAAAATGTACTGGCTATATTTAACCTTTAGACGTGTCCAACCTGCGGCCCGCGGGCTGCATGCAGCCCTCAGAGCTCTTCCATGCGGCCCTCAACCTCTAACTGCAACATCGATGTACGCATGCCCCAAAACACTTTTTTTGTGTGTTTTTCGCTCCCGTGACCTGTAATGCTAATGTCGGTGTGCGCATGCGCCAAAGCACCCTTCTAGTTTTGTTTTTGAGCCAAAAAGGGTCAGTGTTTTTACACCATTATTTTGCGCCAGTCAGTGTGTGTGTGTGTGTGTGTGTGTGTGTGTGTGTGTGTGTGTGTGTGTGTGTGTGTGTGTGTGTGTGTGTGTGTGTGTGTGTGTGTGTTCTCGCTGAAGATGGACTCATGTATGGATTTGCTGCTGTTGCCTTTGAAAGGGACATCAATTACCTGTGTTAATAGGTAAGTATGGAGTGAATGAGTGCATGCATGAAAGCAGAATTGTGTGTGTGAAAGTAGAAGAAGAGTGTGTGTGTGTATGTGTGCATGACTGGGAGAGACGCATGCACAAAGAGGCTAACAATGATCAGTCTACCTACTGAACTCACACAAGTTAGCTCACAAATAGATCATACATTGAGTACACTTTCATTAAATTGCGGCTTTCCTGACAGGGAGAGTGTTGTATTGAACATGAACTCATACCTCCTAACTGTATGGATTTCCAAAGAATGTCTGGATTTTTACCTCATCTTCCAATTTGTGTCTTTTGCTTAGGAAATAAAAGTAGTCATCCAAGGTAATGCATTTCCAGGGAGTAAGAATGAGACAGCAGCCTAGGGTTAATGGGTCAGTAGTGGACTGACTATGTGGGACTGTGTCATATAAAGTTATATTGTTTTTTCAGACAAACAAAAAGTACCTACTACTGTTTTTTCATTGGTGGGTTCTAAGCAGTGGTAGATTGGACAACAGTAAGTGTAGCTTTGGCGGATCATCAATACTGGCAAATCAAGTGGGCACAATGTCATTTTTTAAATGTTGGGGATTTTAGTGTGTAAGTCTGTGCTTATGTGTTGGGAGTGCTGCAACAGTAGATGATTATTAAAGACAGAGACTTACGGACTGTGGAGAATATGTTTCTTTGTTTCAAAACCTAATACTTGGGTACGCATACCAGAAGTAGATTTTTTAAGACATAGCTTCTTGCCATTTACAGTGGATGGATATTTACATTAAATAGACAATGTATTCGCGTGGGCCTGTGGGGTTCTGAAGGATGCCAAGTCTACCACTGCCAATGTCTTGTAAAGTGACCTGGAAATGGATATTGGGATGTTACTGAAAAATATAGTAAGTGGGCTTAGAAATATAGTTTAATTAAACAAAGTGTACTTTCAATTTACAGGCCATAATTTAATTTATTTCAGGTAGTCCAGATACTGGTAGATTGTATACCATTAGACTTAATTAGGGAGAGCTGTCATTCTGGGGAAGCAGCCCTAGTTTCAGTGAAAGCTCTGTGGTTGTTTGCAGGTAGGAAGTTGCAGGATGTTGATGTAATGTGTTTTATTTATTATTTTTAATGCATTTGTCATTTCAAAGCATGGTTTTCTTTGATGCAAAAGAAGGCTGGACTGAATGAGCCATATAATGTTTAACTGACAATAATGGGATAGAAAGATTATAAGTGATGTATAATGTTTGCAGCTACAGTTGTTTCAATGGTGTCTGTGATGCATAACTATTTTTGGGCCTGTGTCCCACTTTTATTTTTCGCTTTGTCCAGATTTCTTGCTCTAAGGTTGAGAGGTATAGTTCCATACATCAGAAGTTGTATTTACCTTGGAAGACTTTTTGGCATAATTATGAAAAACTGAGCCTTTTTAATATCTCTGCTTATTTCCAATATAAACTGCCATGTAACCTTGCAAATAACCTTCTTATTAAGCTACTTTACTTCTTTTGGAATTGACAGTTATGATTCATCTGTTCTGACATAAGCATAGAGTGCTAATGTGACTTTGATTTCTTGCAGCAGTCTGTGGTTTACATAATCACAATAACTTTTCTGTGTTTCTGGGTGTGTAATCAGTTTAACAGTTTTAAAGATGTTTTACAAAAATAAATTAATATATAATAAATAAATAGTCCTCTCTACACTTTGAGCTATTGACAAAGTCTGGGAATTAGTTTTTTTTCAAAAGCGAAGGTCAGCATTACAAGTAAACTGTCAATCTGTGAGTAACTTCTGCACAAATTAAAATGTCTGAATGTCAAATGGCTTTAGATTGGAGGGAACTTTATTTTAATTTATTTTATTTTATTTTATTTTACATTTGTTTACCGGGAAAGTCCGACTGGACACAGGTCCATTTTCAGAGGAGGCCCGGGGAGAAAAGCTCCAAAAATAACACAAAACAATATAATACAATACATGAGAGAGAGAGACAGCAAATTATGGATGTAGTACTTATACAATATGGCAGAGATTACATCTCGTAACAGTGAGAATCACTGAGGTACAGAATAAACTTAAAAACATTTTTTTTACAGTTATAATTACAGCAAGGCAAATATCAATGAGTAAAGTTTTTAGGAGAAAGCTGTTTGTACATAGCTGAAGCTCTAAAACAATCTTTTGGTATGTTTTAACCTGGGGATTGACACAAGTTATATGTTTACACCAGTATGTAGCATTGTAGTTTATGGTTTTCGTATTGATTTACTTTTTGCCGAGCAGTTATTTGTTGATTTATTGATGGTCCTTTTGGCGGTGGGAAATTACATGGATGAATCCATCTCTATTATGATTTTTTTTTCAGATATTTTGACTTCCAGACAATTTCATTCAGTGAGTGGGTGTCATGTGATTACTGAGGTTGCCTATTTTACAAGTAGGGGCTTTGTGTGTGTGTGTGTGTGTGTGTGTGTGTGTGTGTGTGTGTGTGTGTGTGTGTGTGTAATAGAGAGAGAAATTTAATATGTATACTGAATATAATTTTGCAAGTGGAATTCTTAGTTAAACATGCCCCTCTTCTTGGGCAACTAGACTTGAGTAACCAATATTAGATCTTAGCCATCCAGCTGGGAAAGGTTAGTATGTGGATTTTCCATCTGGTTTGATGAAGGCTATGCTACTTACTCAAGGACTACATTTATGGCTATCCATCCAGCCATCGTGTTGCTGAACTACATTGTTTGATAATGAGAGGAGCTTTTTACAGAAGTTGAAGGTTTTTGTGTCAAGAACCTGTCCATAAAAAGTGGTTTGTTTATGTTGCAGTGAAGGCTGTGGTCTTTGTAGTGAGCGTTTTAAGTATAACAAGTATTTCTGAGGTAGAGGAAGTCTCTTAAGGCAGGATCTTTCTTAGCCTGGAAAGCAAGCCAATGATGACATTTATAGGGGCCAGTGAGAGAGAGAGGAAAGCAAGAAGCGTTTTAGTCTGTTTGGATAACTAAGTGAACTTAGTCCTTTGACCTTTTTTGTCAGAAATGATTGTAGTCTTTCTTTTGGCAGGGTGTTTTGCTGAGGCACATGCCAAAAGGGGCATTGCACTCAATAATGGCTCTTGTAAAGGAAGAATATAGGGATGTTATGACCTCCTTGTCCGTGGATGAGATACCCATACTAATGAAGTGGACAATGTAAAAAGCTTTCCTTACAATGGAGACAACGTGGTGGTCAAAAGTCAGGTTTCTATCAACCTGGGTGCCCAAGTACCATACGACTTATTGTGTGCTTACAACATTGTTATTAATGTGATAATTTGTGGGGACATCACTCTCCTCAAAGGGGATGATGATGCATTTTTTGGCATTTAGCTTGAGGCCATATTTCTGGCACCAGTTATTTGTTTGGGTGAGACCCTCTTGTAGCTTATTCAGAATTGTTTTATTAAGTCAGTAATGTGAATTCTTTACTTTATTGCAATTTTGTTGGGTTATTTTTGTGGATTATATTATTGTAGGACTGCTGATGCTGATATTTTATGTAGTTGGACTGCTGGAATGGTTTTTCCAGTGAGAAATGCTAGTGCTGTAGTGAATATCTGTTTATTTGTAAAAAAAAAATATATATATATATATATATATATATATATATATATATATATATATATATATATATTAATTAAGATGTTAGAGTTAACTGTTAGATTAGAGAATTAGAATGAGAATTAGAATTTTAAGGCAAACATTAGGCATTTATTACATTTCTTCATTGTTCAAATGCAACTACAGTACAGCCAGGAGGTCACTGTGGTCTTCCGGAGCAATGAAAGAGTTAACTATATAATATATTTTATATGCGGCCCCAAGACCATTTCTGTTCACTCAATGCGGCCCCAGCAAGCCAAAAGGTTGGACACCCCTTTAGCTGTGTATGTAAGTTTTTAAGGGTCGAATGGCATTTGTAGGTGGAGTGTGTACATTTTCCCACAAAACACACTTTGCCCCATAATTAACTTAGACTTTCCTCTTTGTATTTTTACCAGTATTTGAATGTTTATTTTGTATACAATACTTACCTTATTTGTATATTATTCTGTTGTATGCCTTGAGAGTTTGATAAGGCACTGTACAAATAAGTGATTGATCGGAGTATTGCTTTTACTATATGAATGAATTAGATAGTGGTTTGCAAAGGCATTTCAGTCTGATAGTCTGGTCTGCTGAGCTGAATTATTTTCATTTTCTTTATGAGACCGAGTGTACTGCATATCCAGAATGCATGTGTATTAAGTTGCTGTTACTTTAGAAGTAAAAATCCTGCACTTTTCTCTATAAAAATTACAGTTTGTCACTGGACTTGTACTTGCACTCTTCCCTGTAAATGCAGACCTCTTAATATGTAGGTAGAGATGTGTACATGCATTTTGCAAAAATTACCAGACTAAGTGCGTTCTCTAACTGTGCATCATGACATTTCTTCCTGAGAATTTTGCTGGAATGTTTCAGATTGCTCTGTAGATGCATCCTGTATTGGTAGAATTCACTAGTGGTTGGTCTACATAGCTATTAGGATGCTTACTTTGGTTAATCACTTTTTCCAGCAATGTCCTTTTTGACATTTTATGTGGTATAAAAAAATACAGTTTCAATAGATGCAGATTGATATCTACACATCTGAGATGCTGCTGTTTTCTTCAGTTTTATACTATTAATCCTTGTATTGTGAATTATATGAACATGTGTTCAAGTGTTTTACCCTAAAAGTTTTAGTAGGACATCTGAAAATCTTACAGAGAGATGACCATTTGTATGTAGGAGGTAGTATGATAACTTTTTGCAGTTTGTTCAGCAGCACGTTGGTTGAGTCCATTTATTGTATTGTCTTGTATGTAAGTCAGTTGCACTGTTTGATTTTCATTTATTGTAAATGTTAAGTTGATTAGAATCACATTATTGTTTAGTACTTGTAGAATGACTTTAGCATTACATTTGAGGGTTGGTTTAGAGTTGACTTGAGCAGTACAGTTGAGGGTTGTTTTAGAGTTGATACAGGTTTTGTTTATCATGGTTGGAGTTAATTTTAGAATTTGGTCTAGAATTTCAGTATATGTGGGTATTGTGTCCATTATGACAATTAGAAAAAAATGCTTCTGAAATTCTGTATTTTTGAAAAACTGGATTTGATTTTGTCTCTCCTGAAAATGTTTTGTTGAGCTGAATGTTGAAGAACGGTGGGCAGTTTAAGGTCAGAATGATCAATAATAACATTTCCAAGCAATCTGTTTAAAGTACAGGTATAGCTATCACTTCTTTTTAAAGCAATTAATATAGAAAATCAGAAAGTAAATATGTAGAGGGAATTCATAGAGGTTTGTGGGGGTATGTACATCATGGTAACCTTTTTCAGCTCAGAGATGGCCTTAACACAGTGCAGCATGGTGCTGTTGCATGAAGGCATGCAGCATTGCCTAGGACTGGCTCCACAGCCATGCTATATGGTAATGATCAGCCCAGGGGAGAGGCATATGTTAATTAACCATGCGCACTCCCCCACCCCCAGAACCAGTTCCAAGAAGGTAGCTAAACATGGAGAGATTCAGTTCCATGAAGGTGGCTAAACATGGAGAGATTCATGAAATCTCTCAGGTGTGTTGATAAGGCCATGTTCATCCATTATGGAAAAAGTAAGCACCGAGTTTAGTGGTAAGATATGGTTGAGGGGTGTGTAAGTGTATGCAAGGGGAAAACAGTAGGTATATGACTTGTGACATGGGACTGCAACTTTCAGTGGCAGCCCAGGGCTGTGAAAGGAGATACCTGGGAAGAGCAGACAATTCAGGGGCGGATATGTGGACCATGGTGTGTGTGTGTGGGTGTGGGTAGGTGGAGAATGGCTGAGGGTAACTAAGGGGGGAATGTGGCTACAGCTGTTAACTACTGTGGGAAGTGTTGATCTGCACTTTGCAGTAGTTATCTGTGATTCAGAGGCACAAACATGAGCTGATAATGAGGTCTGTCCTCATGGTGGCTAACATGTCTCTGAATCACAAAAACGTGTATCATATGGTTATCACTAAGGCTATTAATGAATAATTGGGACAGTTTTGTTACAACATTAAACCTACATTTGTCTAATTATAAATGAGATTTGGTGTCTTTTTAAATGCTTTGGAAAAACTGACTTTAAAAGACAAATTAAATTCAAGATGCAGCTATTCTGTTGTTTTGGAAATTAGAACTCAGTCTGAGGACATTTTGTAGGTAATAGTCCCACTACACAATTTCCTGTAAACAATCATGAGAATGTCAAGACAGTTTTGGAAATAACAACCCTTCTGTGACAGGTAGGAAAATTAGGTAAAAACTTTAAGAGGCACAATTTTTCTTAAAATTGTCACTGATAAAGGTTCATAGGTAGGTACTAGGCTGTTGGCCCTAGGGCCTATATAAGCCTAGCCAAACGGTACCCTGGCTTTTGCCACCCAAGAGAATTATTTTCCTGTGCCCCTGTCAAGCAGAGCCACAGAAGTGATCCCCGGGGTGAATTTCCTATCTCCCATCCAATCATCAAGATTTTTCTTGAAGAGTGCTAATGAGGAGCTTTGTTTAATATAGATAGGTAGTTTGTTCCAGAGTATGAGACGTCTCTAGGATAGGAATCTATCCCTCCAGCATGTTCTGTTTATTGTGGTGACAAGGTTTAGGTCCCTAGAGCATGTAGCTCGGAGGGATTGGGATTTCTTTAAGTGGAGCATGTCCAACAGCTCTGGGTTTGACATAGCTTTGTATGTTAGGCAGAAATTGCCTCTGAGTAGGCGATATGCAACAGAGTAAAGCTGAAGTTTTTTGAGACGGTCTGCGTAGGGCATCTGTTTGAGGCCAGTAATCCTCTTTTTGAGGTTTTTCTGTGGCCTTTCCAGTTGTAGATGTCTTGTGAGGTATATACCAAAAGGAGCATTGTACTCTATAATGGATCTAATGAGTGATGAGTAGAGGGGAACAATGACCTCTTTTTTCCTGGATGAGAAACCTTTTGTGATGTGTGCCACATAGAAGGATTTCCTGTCTACTGTGGCGATGTGATTATCAAAGGAGAGACTACTGTCCACCTGTGTCCCAAGGTCTCTTATCACACTTTCGGTGTTAAGTAGACTACCACCTATGTGGTAGTTCATGGGTACAGAGATTTTACCAAAAGGGATGACAATGCACTTTTTGACATTGAGCTTGAGGCCATGGCTTTGACAACTAGGCATCTGTCTCAGTGAGGCCCTTTTGTAGGATGTCCACATTGTTAGGTGTTTTGACTAACCTATGAACCTATAAGCAGAGCGCCTCTTTGGCCCTCTTCAAAAGTGACGATTGGATGGGAGAAAAGAAATTCACCCCTGGGTTCACGTCAGTCGCCCTGCTAGACAGGGGTCCAGGGAAGTAAACAGTGTGGGAAGAAATAGCCAGGGAATTGTTATGGCTAGGCTTGTATAGGCCCTAGGGCCGATAGCCTAGTACCAACCTATGAACCTATGATTATGGCTCCTAGTTTAAATTCATCTGCAAAATTTTTTAGCCAAAGACCTTCTGTGTTAGCCTGTACTTCAGAGAGGTAGATACCAAACAGGAGAGGACCCAGGACTGAACTCTGTGGTACTCCACTTGTCACTGTTCTGAAGTTGGATATAGAGTCTGCTACTATCACAATGTGGGTTCTGTCAGTGAGCCAGTTGGCAGCCCATTTTGTGACATAGGGATTTATACCTAGTTTAGTGAGTTTATCTGTAATTCCAGAGTGGGGGATGGTGTCGAAAGCCTTGGCGAGATCTAGATAGGCTGTGTGAACCATCTTACCCTCATCTACGGCTTTGGTGACCGCTTCAAAGAAGTCTGTCAGGTTTAGGAGACATGATCAGCCTTTTACATACCCGAACTGGGTAGGGTCCAGAGTTTGGAGATTACCAATGACATTGTTTATAAGTTCCATGATGATACATTCCATAGCCTTGCAGACCAGGCTCGTCAGGCTAATGGGGCGGTAGTTCCTGGGGTCCGTGGTAGCTCCCCCTTTGTGGAGTGTGATAACCGTTGCTATGCGCCATTAAGTGGGCACAAAGCCTGAGGTGAGTCTATGATTGAACATGGTACTTAGGTGGTGTGCCAGTTCGTTGTGTAGTTCGTGCAGAACGCAGCCTGGAATATTGTCAGGTCCCATGGATGCTGTGTTCTTGATTTTGGAGAGTGTGTTTTTACCTGTGCAGCCATGATTACAGGAATTTTGCATTCTTTTGGTATAAAAAAAATCCAGAAAACACAAAAAAGGCAGAGGACACCACGTAGAGCTGACCTAGTCTTTTTTTATTCAATAAAATCAGATATAAAACCTTGTATGAGCGCTTTCAGGCTAACATACCCTTCATCAGATAACAAAGAACATTACAAAAAGCCATTTTAAAATACAAAACAACCAATCAACTTTCAGTATTTTACCCTCCTTTTCTTAAGGATGGGTTTTAAAGGTACAAGAGCGTTAATGCCTGGTGGCCTATCCGCCCCAAGTCTTATAATCCATCTAGTTTCTGCACATTCCGTATCATTAAATAAATCTCCTCCTCTCACATTTGGTGTAATCATCTGTATTGCCATGAACATAAATTTATGCTCCAAATTCATTCTCACATGTTGGGCTAGTGCATTATGTTCATTAAAATGCTTAATATATGACATATGCTGAAATATCCTTGTTCTAAACATTGTGTTGGTCTTACCTACATAATATGATTCACAATTCTGACACACAGCTATATAAACTAAGTTCTTAGTTTTGCAATCTGCATAGCCCTTATATGTATATTGTCTACCCATCCTTGGATGTGTAAATATATGTTCCTGCAGAATATATCGACATGCTTTACACTGATAGCATGGATATGTACCCATCTTCTTTGTGTATAAGTTGCCCTTAGCATAATGCTTAGGTTCTGTACAGAGCATGTCCTTCAAACTCTTATTCTTCCTAAATACAAAGTTTGGTGTATCATCTAGTATCTTCTTCAACTTTGGATCTGTGTTTAACACCTGCCAGTGATGTTTAAATCTGAAGTAGGAACTTCATTTGTCAGCAACCTTTGGGTATCGCATCCGATCTCGGATCCGAGCCGGCAACTTATTTCACAGCTAATAGATCCGAGCTCCTAGCTCCTCCCCTTACCCATAACCCCCTGCTAACCCTGACTGACCTCAGATCTAGTTTGCCGCGCTTAGACTCAGCAGCTAGGTTATGAGCTCCTGCTCAGATAAGTGGTTTTGATTACTTATTTCCTATAAATCTCCTAAAGTGTGTGTGGTTAGATTCCTTAGTGTTAAATATCCTATATTTAATTGTTTTTGTGGTAAATGTTGTTCTCCCCCCCACCCTTCGCTGGTTCGTAGTGTGTGAGTGTGCACTTGTAAGTTGGGGCCTTTCATGTGAGTGTGTTTATTTTTAGTAGTCATGTCTGAGGCCCCAAAGTTGATTTTCTCCAAGTGCACCGAGTGTGGCCATAAGCTCTCACCGGCGGATGGCCACACTCGGTGTGTCCGGTGCCTTGGGGTTGAACACCTATCCTCTGGTTGTGCGATTTGCGCTGCGTTCAACCCCAGGGCACTGAAGGACCGGAGGTCGAAGCTGATCCTGGCGGGACTTTTGCCCCCGGATTCGGCCTCCGGTACTTCTGTGGCCCCCCTCCCAGGCCTTGGTGGCAGCCACTCCTGCCTCTCTCCCCCCGGCCGGGACTCAAACTCCCGCTTCTGTGCCGGAGGAGGGGGAGGCCAGGAAGGAAAAGAAGAGGGAGAGAAGAGCACCACAAGCGGAGGGCTGAGGCCTCCGCGTGGCCCCCCCCCCCAGCTAAGCGGGCTTCTCCCTCTAGGTCTTCCAGGTCTAGGTCTCCTCCTTCTCGGACCCGGTCTCCATGCTTCTCACCGGGTCCTGAGGAGGGGGAGACCCGATCTCCGTCGAGGTCATTGAGGCGGCACTCCCGGCCAGCCTCGGTGGCCTCATCGAGATCAACACGCAGCCTGTCGGAAGCCGATTTGGACCATGTGATGAGAAGGTTCATCCAGGCCCAAATGCAGATGGGAGTACTCTTGCATCCCCCCCCCTCCGGGGGGGGGAGCTCAACACCCTATTTTGCCCCAATAGCTCCTTCTCCGACCCGCTTCCTGGGTTTGGAGCATTCGGTGCCGGGCAGCGTTGGAGCCGGGGTCGGGTCGGCGCCGACAGTATCAGGTACCTCGGCGCCAACTCTCCCCTCGAGCTTGCCGGATCCATCCTTGTCGGATCCAAGCGCTCGGAGTCGTGCTCTGAGCTTCGGATCCGGGGGGTTTAGTGTGCCTTCGGCTCTGTCCAGGTCAGAGCACACTGGCCTCTCGGATCCGATGGTCTCGGCACCGGCTCCGATCCGCCCTTCAGATCCGGCGAGGGTCAGCTCTCGGATCCCAGTGAGAGCGGCTCTCCCTCAGCATTCGAGGTGGTGAAGAGGGCACTGTTGAGGGCATCCAGGCCCCCACTCCCTGCTATGGCTCCATCCTGCACTCCCTCTCGTTTGGGTCAGGCTTCCGTCACTCAGCCTCAGAGACAGCCTGCTTTGACGTCTCAGGTCGTTTCACTGGAACAGGACATTGCTGATGAGTCTTCCTCGGACAGCCCCCCCCGAGGATGTTCCCCACAAGCGGAAGTGTAAGAGGAGGCACGTGGACTCCCCCAAATCCTTAACAGAAGATACGGATTTGGATAAGGGGGAAGGCTCCCCAAGATCACCCCCCGAGGATGTCTCCTTCGGAGACATCATGGAAATGCTTAGGATCAGGGGGGAGGGGTCTGCCCCCAAGGCTTCCTCTGATGAATCCGTGTTCCTGGAGGCGTTCGAAGCAGGCCCGTCTACCTCTTGGGTGTCCGCTCCGGCCGACCCCCTGGTGGACATGATTACCACCAGGGCGTGGAAGGAGCCGGACACTGTGAAGCCAGTTCCCAAGTGCCCCGATAAGATTCTGAGCCCCCCTTCTGAGAGGTCCCACTGGAGCAAGGGTCCCCCCGTAGATGCCATGTTGGTAGCGGCAGCCACCAAGAGGGAATTAGCTCAGGAGAGCCCCTCTGTGCATCCATCGAGCAGAGAGTCCCGCTCGATGGATCGCCTAGGGAAGCGGGTCTTTAGTTCAGCGACCTTCTCAGTAAGGTCCCTGAACTACATGGCACACGTCATTAGGATGCAGCGAGACCTTATCAAAGAGTACGATGCTTCCCCCCCGGAGTCCATGCCGGCGGAAGACAAGCAGTTGTATTCCACTCGTATGGCCACTCTAAGATCAATATTGAATACCTCTATGCGGCTTTTATCCCATGCCACAGAGGGAGCCGCTAGAGCCAGCGGAGCAGGCCTAGTCATGAGACGTCAGGCCTGGCGCCGACACTGTGACTTCGCGGAACCCTTTAAGGTGTCATTTGCGAATGCCCCTTTTGATGGTTCTGCCTTATTTGGCAAGACCGTTCATGAGACTTTAGTCCAGAGCGAAAAGGATGGGAAGACGTTGCCTGCCGTCGGAGTCCGCTTCTCTGCTCCCCAGAGGTCCTTCTCCAAGAACCAAAAGGGACAGAAGAAGATGTGGTTCCGGAAATCGCAACATTCCCAACCTGCTCCGGACAACCAGTCCTTCTGTGTCAGAGAAGGACAGGGAGGACACCGCCCTAGAGGCAGAGGGGGCCTGGAAAATTTTGGGTCCAGAGAATCCTTCTCTGACCAGCCCACGCAGCAACCCTGAGGGGTGGCCCGACTGCTCCACTCTGGAGGCAGTCGGGGGGCATTTCTCAAGGCACTTGGCAGATTGAGAGTCCATCACAACGGATCGCTGGGTGCTTCGTATCATATCCAGAGGTTACCACATTCCCCTGTATCACGTCCCCAAAGTCAGAAACCTCCCCGATGTACCACCCGATCAGAGGGAGGTAGCAGCTGCAGAGATTCAGCAGCTCCTAGAAAAAAGAGCCATTCAACCAGTTCCCCCAGGCCAGTTTGGATTAGGGTTTTACTCAAGGTTCTATTTGGTGCCAAAAAAAGATGGGGGACTTAAGGCTAATTCCCGACCTTTCTTCTCTGAACCTGTTAGTAACCAAACAAAAATTCCAGATGGTCACCCTTCAATCCATCCTCCCCCTTCTGCGGGAGAACGACTGGATGTGCTCAATAGACCTCAAGGATGCGTACTACCACATTCGGATGGACAGATGATCCAGGAGGTTTCTCCGCTTCCGGCTGGGAGCCAGTCACTACCAGTTCAGGGTCCTTATCTTTGGTCTCACCGCAGCCCCCAGGGTGTTTACCAAAGTATTAACAGTGATAGCGGCCCACCTGAGACTCCAGGGAATACAGGTTTTTTCCATACCTGGATGACTGGCTCCTGACCGTCTCAACAAGGCATCTACTCTGCTCAGCCAGGGACTACTTCCTTTGACTTGCCCCCCGGCTGGGCATCACTATCAGCATGGACAAGTCCTCTCTTGCGCCAACCCAGGTGATAGAGTTCATAGGGGCCAAAGTAGATACGAGGTACCTTCTAGCATTCCTGACTGTGGAACGACTACAAAGCCTGAGGCTTCATGTGCGGGCCATCCTCCAATTAGAAGCTCCACCGGCGGAGCTGGTCCTGCGGGCTCTAGGCTCCATGGCGGCGGCAATCACTCTTCTGTCATTGGCTCGTCTCAACATGAGGGTCCTGCAGTGGACCCTTCAAGTCCAGTGGTCCTTTCTACACTACCCCCTAAGCCATCCTATTCCCTTCAACAGGGCTTGCAGGAGGGCTCTCTTGTGGTGGCTCCACTCCCCAGACCTCCATACGGGACATCCCTTCTCCACGGTGACCACGGAAGCCTCTCGCCTCAGGTGGGGGGGGGGCATTGCTCAGGCAGGACGGTCCAAGGCACGTGGAACGACACAGAGACCTCTATGGATATCCATGTTCTGGAGATGAGGATGGTGCTCTTGGCGTTGCAGGCACTTCACAACCTTCTTCCTGTAGGAACTATTGCGATACAGACGGACAACATGTCAGTTGTCTGGTACATCAACAAACAGGGGGGAACCAGGTCCTATCCTCTCTGTCGAGAGGCCATGAGAGTGTGGGAATGGGCGATCTCCACCAACCGCTTTCTTATTGCAACGCACATTCCGGGACGGTCCAACATACTGGCGGACAGACTCAGCTGCACCATCCTTTCACCTTATGTGTGGTCTCTCAATCCCCAGGTAGCGAAGCGGATTTTTGCCATGTGCGGGCAACCCTGTTGCGATCTCTTTGCCTCTCCCTCAAATACGAAATGCAACAGCTATGTCGCTCTAATTCCCCCCTTCGGGGAATCCCCGAGAGACGCTTTGGTGCATGCTTGACCTCCCGGTCTGCTTTATGCGTATCCTCCTCTATCCCTGATGCTGAAACTCATACAGAAAGCCAGTCGGTTGGGGAGCAGAATGATCCTCATTGCCCCATTCTGGCCTCATCAAACGTGGTTCCCTTACCTGTGGTCTCACCTAGTGAATCCTCCTTGGATTCGGGATCCCCTACCGGATCTAATATCTCACCCACTAGGTCTTCCGATCCCGAATCTGGACAGCCTAAAGCTGACAGCTTGGCTGCTCCAGTTCCACTCCTAGTCAGGACTCCCGGTATCTCTTCCCCTGTTAAAGCCATACTAGTAGCGGCACACAAACCTTCCACTAGAAGGGTCTATCGCAGTAAGTGGAAGCGTTTCTCCATCTGGGCAGAGCATCATAATTTAGATCCCTTCACAGCACTGTTGCCGACTGTGTTGGAGTTCCTTACAGGTCTTTTTTATCAGGGGGCTAGCTGCTCAACAGTCAAGGTTCAACTAGCAGCTATTTCTCATTATCATGTGGGACATGAATCAGGGCCTTTGATCACGGCAAAATTGTGCAAAACCTTTCTCAAGAGTACCTTCTTGCTCAGACCCCCTATCAAAGACATTGTACCCCCTTGGGATTTATCAGTAGTCCTACAGGCCTTGACAGCTCCCCTTTTTGAACCTGCTGCTTCGGTTGATCTTAAGTACTTATCCTTGAAAACGGCGTTCCTTGTCGCTATTACTTCAGCTAAAAGAGTTTCCGAGCTTCAGGCCCTTTGTGTAAAACCCCCGTACTTGGCCTTCCACCAGGATAGAGTATACCTCAGGACCAATCCCTCATTTCTTCCTAAGGTGGCCTCAGAGGCTAATATCACTCAATCTGTTAACCTGCCTGTCTTCTTTCCTAAGTATCAAAACAAAGGAGAATACAAATTGCATTTGTTAGGTGTGCACAGACAACTGCGCTTCTGCATTCATAGGATGGCTGGTCATAGACAATCTGACCAGTTGTTCATCTCCTTTGCCAAATTTAACTTAGGAAAATCTGTTTCTAAAGTCACTCTGTCACGATGGATCTCACAATGCATTCTCTTGGCCTATGAAAGTTCTGGAAGGCCCGCACCTCAGGCAGTACGTGCACATTCTACTCGTTCTATATCTACCTCTGTTGCCTTTAGGTCTAGAGTATCGTTGGATGATATTTGCTCTGCAGCCACTTGGTCCTCATCCCATACTTTTTATCAACCATTATAAACTGGATGTTATCTCCAGAGGGAGAGCATCCTTTGGCTCCGCAGTGGTCCGGAACATCCTTCCATGAAGGCCGCCCAAGATCTAGGTAGCTGGGAACTCTGTCCCAAAGGTTGCTGACAAATGAAGTTCCTACTTCAGATTAAGAAGTTATGTACTCACCATAACGTTCCATGTGAGTAGGTATCTTCATTTGTCTGCAACCATCCCCCCCTCCTTCCCCTGACCTTCGAATTTTAGGTCTGGATGTCCCTTCCTTAGTTCCTTTCGGGATGTATTTAGCCTGTTAGCTGGTTATATAAGGGCAAACTTGATCTGAGGTCAGTCAGGGTTAGGAGGGGGTTATGGGTAAGGGGAGGAGCTAGGAGCTCGGATCTATTAGCTGTGAAATAAGTTGCCGGCTCGGATCCGAAATCAGATCTGATACACAAAGGTTGCAGACAAATGAAGATACCTACTCAGATGGAACGTTATGGTGAGTACATAACTTCTTATTATTGCACAAATATTGCCCACATCACTACTGTATGCAAGTACCATATTGGTTTTGCCTTTACCCTCAAACAGTATTACCTGTTGTCTATTATTGGCAGCCATTTCACCCACTCTATTAAGCCATGGTCTTGCGGTGTTATTACATTTGATCTTACTATTTCTTATTAGAGGTTCCAGCCTATCATGTTTATAACCCGTCGACATTACGTTCTTCTTCCCACCTCTTCATGAAATTTAACATCCTCACTACATAATCTTGAAATCCTACATACTTGCCCTTTGACTATATTGTCAGAGGTGTAACGTGGATGCATGCTGTCAAAAGGTAGCAGACTATTGCGCCAGCATGTCTTTCTATATAGGGATGTCATCAAACCACTATCTTCTCTACTAGTTAGACGTATGTCTAAAAAATCTAAAGTTGATTCAGAGTAATTAACAGAGAACCTGAAGTACTCCGAGCTCTCTTCTAAATAAACTATAAAGTCTTCCAATTCTTGTTCTGTTCCATCCCATAAAAAGAAAATATTGTCAGCAAAACGACCATAGAAACATACATTGTTGGTCCATGCATGTGTAACATAAAAAATGGTGTTATCTTCCCAATATGCCAACACAAGGTTGGCATATGAGTTCGCACATGGTGTGCCCATGGCAACACCCTGTTGTTGTCTGTAATAATCTCCATGGCAAGTAAAGATGTTGTATTCCAAGACAATGCTCAGAAGCTTGCTAATTCTTTGAATAGTATCTGAATTAAATTGTGTCTTAAGTAGTAAGTTCTCTATCGCTTGTATACCATACTTATTATCAATCACTGTAAAAAGATTATTCACATCCAAGGTGACAAACATATATTTCTTATCATTCACTGTTATTAAATACTCTGACAAAGCTATGACAAATTGTGCTGTGTTCTACAATATTCTTGGATATAAACCTAATATAAGTTTTAGAGCACATTCAACCCAAATAGAAATGTTTTCAGTGACCCACCCCCTTCCCAAAACAATAGGTTGTAGGGGTGGGTCCGTGGCTTTCTTATGAATTTTGGGTAACGCTTTAAATTCAGGTGTCACTGGATATTGAATCCTAAAAATGTCTTTAGTTCTTCATCCAGCAAACCTACAACATGTAAGTTTGTAATAATATTTTTCACCTTATCTGCCAGATTTTTTACCATGATAGGCGAAAGTATGTATTATCATGGAACTCATAAACAAAGACATTGAGAGCCTCCAGACAATGGACCCTACCCAATTCGGCTTTGTTAAGGGCAGATCTTGCCTCTTAAACCTAGTTGATTTCTTTGAAACAGTTACCAAAGCCGTAGATGAGGGCAAGGTAGTCCACACAGCCACATCTGAACCTCGCAAAAGCCTTCAACACAATACCCCACTCGGGCATCATAAATAAGCTTACCAGCTTAAATATCAACCCCTGTATCACAAGGTGGGTTGCAAACTGGCTCAGAGATAGAACCCACATGGTCAGAATCGCAGATGCCATGTCCGAATCCAAACCAGTTACAAGTGGCGTCCCCCAAGGCTCAGTTCTGGGACCTCTCTTGTTCGGTATATACTTCTCTGAGGTTCAGGCTAACACGGGGGGGGATTATGGCTGACAAGGTTCTCAAGATGACTGCAAACTGGGAGTCATAATCAAATCTCCAGCTGACACAAGCATCCTCCAAAAGGGTCTCACAGAGACAGATGCTTGGTGCCAGAGCCACGGCCTCAAGCTAAATGCTAAAAAGTGCATAGTCATCCCCTTTGGGAAAAACAAGGTGCCCACAAATTACCACATAGGTGGTAATCCATTAAGTATGGAAGAAGTAATTAGAGATTTGGGGACCAACGTAGATAGTAATCTCTCCTTTGATGCTCACGTTGCCAAAGTGGTTAGAAAGACCTTCTATATAGCCCACCTTATCACGAAAGGGTTTGCATCTAGATCAAGAGAGGTCATTGTGCCACTCTACTCATCACTCATCAGGCCATAATTGAATACAATGCCCCTTTTGGGATGTACCTTACCCGACACCTGCAGCAACTGGAGAGACCCCAAAAGTACCTCACCAAGAGGATCATGGGCTACAAACAGATGTCCTATGCAGTTCGACTAAAGAAACTCCAGCTCTACTCAGTTGCTTACCGCCTACTCAGAGGCGATCTATGCCTGACATACAAAGCCATGTCAAACCCAGAATTAATGGACATGCTCCACCTCAAAAAATCCAAGTCCCTTAGAGCTACACGCTCCAGGGACCTAAACCTCAGCACAAAAATAAATAGGACATGCTGGAGGGACAGATTCATTTCCCAGAGGCTCCCTTCACTCTGGAATAGAATCCCAATTCATGTTAGACATAGTCCCTCGCTGACCCTATTCAAGCGAAATCTGGACGCGTGGATGGGAAATCACAAATTCACCCCTGGGATCTCTTCTGTGTCCCTGCTAGACAGAGGCACAGTAAACTAATCTTAAAAGGGTACCTTCTGTGGCCTACTTTACAGAGGCACAGTAGGCTAATCTAATAGGGAGGCGGAAGCCAAATACACTCTGGCTAGGCTTATAAATGCCCTAGGGCAGATAGCCTAGTATCTACCTATGAACCTATGAACCTAGTGATGTGGGCAATATTTGTGCAATCATTAAACATCACTGGCAGGTGTTACACACAAATCCAAAGTTGAAGATTCTAGATGATGCACCAAACTTTGTATTTAGGAAGAATAAAAGTTTGAAGGACATGCTGTGTAAAGAACCTAAGCATTATGCTAAGGGCAACTTATACACAAAGAAGATGGGTACATATCCATGCTAAAGCATGTTGATATATTCTGCAGAAACATATTTACACATCCAAGGACGGGTAGACAATATACATATAAGGGCTACGCAGATTGTAGAACTAAGAACTTAGTTTATATAGCTGTGTGTCAGAATTGTGAATCATATTATGTAGGTAAGACCAACACAATGTTTAAAACAAGGATATTTCAGCATATATCAGATATTAAGCATTTTAATGAACATAATGCACTAGCCCAGCATGTGAGAATGAATTTGGAGCATAAATTTATATTCAAGGCAATACAGATGATTACACCGAATGTGAGAGGAGGAGATTTATTTAATGATACGGAATGTGCAGAAACTAGATGGATTATAAGACTTGGGGCGTATAAGCCACCAGGCATTAATTGTGTTGTACCTTTAAAACCCATCCTTAAGAAAAGGAGGGTAAAATACTGAAAGTTGATTGGTTGTTTTGTATTTTAAAAATGTCTTTTTGTAATGTTCTTTGTTATCTGATGAAGGGCATGTTCGCCTGAAAGCACTCGTACACGTTTTTATTTCTGATTTTATTGAATAAAAAAGACTAGATCAGCTCTACGTGGAGTCCTCTGCCTTTTTGTGTTTTTTGGATTGTATTTGTGGTAGGCAGAGTGACATTGGTTCAATAGACTTTTTGTTTGGCATATTCTTCTGGTATAGAGATGGGCCCTTTAGGGGGTGAGAGAGGGGTAAAATTAGCAGTGAACCGGTCTGCCAGGATGTTGGCAATATCAGTTGGTTCTGTATATTTAGTGCCATTGTGCTGTAACTCAGAGCAGATCTGTGTGTTGCCATTGAGATTCTTGGAATAGCTATAGAATGCTTTGTGGTTGTCTTTAGAATCAGTGGAGAGTTTGTTTTCGTAACTAGCTTTGAGGAATTTTATGAGGGATCTCAGCTTCTTACTGAGGCTGACCATTGAGTTCCACCAATCATGGGATTTTACTCTTTTTTGCAACAGTTTCTTTCTTCTGTTGTAGAGTTTGTTTATGACAGGACACCACCAGATTGGCTTCCTTTTTTTGGAGGATAGCATCTTGGTTCTGTCAGGGATTGCACGATCCATGCACTCATGTAAGTGTTTATAAAGTGCATTTGTATAGGATTCTGCAGGCGTACCTCTATTGTCTGTTAGCATGGGTGTAATGAAGTTTGCTACTTTTGTCTTAAGAAGTGTGAAGTTGGCTTTGGAGAAATTTTTTACGGTAGTTTCCCTAATGGGGGGTGGGATGTGGATGTCTAGGTTGTTTAGCTTGTGGTCATATCTGACCAATGAGTAATTGACCTCTAATGTGGAACACTGGTTGCCCATGTTGGTAATGACCAGGTCTAGGATATTGCTGCCCCTGGTGGGGGTGTGGATAAATTGATCCAAGGTGTTGGAATTTATGAATTCCAGAAAACATTGAGCACAAGAGTTGGTACTTGAGTAGTTTCCCCAGTTAATGGTGGGGTAGTTGAAATTGCCCATTATTAGGGTGTTAGGTTGTACCCTAATATTTTCCAGTGTATCAAGAAATGAGGAGTGGGAATCCTGGGGCATGGTGGGGGATCTGTAGCAAGCCACAATTTGGATTGCGGTCTTGCCCAGAGTTAGTTGCACTTGGATAATCTCAGATGCATTATGCTGAGCAACTAGCCTGGAGATGTGGATATCCTTAATGAATATGGACACGCCTACACCTTTAGTGTTTTGGTCCAGGTTAGGTGGCTGAAAGGTGTGGTATGAATTATAGCCTGGTAATGCAGGGGTGCTCTCTGGAGCCTTGAACCAGGTCTCTGTCACTGCACAGATGTCGATTTTCTCCATTTTAAGGAGTTCTTCGAGTGAGTGCATTTTAAGGTTTAGACTTCTAGCATTAAGTAGCGTTACCCCCAGATTTTGCTTCTGTGGTGGTATGGCAGTAGCATTGTTACCTCACATCAAGAGGTTCTCCCGTTCGATTCTCGGCTTGGCTTGGGAGTGCCTTCTGTGTGGAGTCTGCATGTCCTCCCTGTGGTTGGGTAGCGTTCGAAAGACATGCTTGCATAAATGGGCGTTCCTTCATTGAAGGTTGGGCGTTGAGCTGGCACCTCGGCATTTCGTAAAATGTACTGCCAATCATTAGCGGACCGGAGTTCCGCTGTGGCGACCCCTTACCGGGAAAAAGCCGAA